>NC_142946.1:5084790-5227290 GCF_046866305.1 Octopus bimaculoides
TGTGTGTGTGTGTGTGTGTGTGTGTGTAGATACACAAATCCTCACCATCTTTCTTTTTTTCCAGCTAGGATAACCATGTACCTCCTTTACAGCAAGACATCCTTTCCGGTCCCTCTGTCATATTTTAACCTCGTCAACACCTGGCACGAAGCCACCTGCCTCAGTACTTTACACCTGCCCATTCAGTTACGCACCCTGTACACTCTGTAAATAGTTTGGCATTAGGAAGGACATCCAGCCATAGTAAAAACCTTGCCAAGGCAGATATTAGAAGCTGGCATATTTCTCTGACTTGTCGGTTCCTGTCAAACCATCCAACTCATGGTTTTATTACAGATAGGCATCAATTGAAAATAATGATGTTGATGATGATGATGATAACATATATGGTGTGTGTGTGTGTGTGTGTGTGTGTGTGTGTGTTGGTTCATTTGACATGTATTTTTCTATGCCAAGGTGGGTTTAGATCAGTGCTCCGCTACTGGTATGCTGTGGCATACTGGTGTGCCATGAAACGATGTTAGGTGTGCCGCAGTATAACCTAAATATAATTTTTTTCACCCATACTGTTAGTTATATTTTTAGTTCAGGTGTGCCGCTAAATTTTGAAAAAAATATGAGTGTACCGCAAGCGATAAAAGACTGCGGAGCATTGATCTACAGAGTTATTTGAAGGATAGTTTTACTGCTGGATGCTCTTCCTGTTGGTAACCCTTACTTGCTTTTCAAGTTAGGTACCTCTTTATTCCACAGGAGTTTGAAAGTGCAGAGCAGCCGGTCATATTATCAACAAGTAATGTCAACCTCATCATAAATTAAGTACCCGTTGCGTACTCGGGTCGATCTGATTGACTGCCCCACCCTCCCCTCAATTTCAAGCCTTGTGCCCATAGTAGAAAGGATTATTATTATTATTATTATTTTTTTAAATTTTTTATTGCAGTCTTACGAGGTCATTGCCAGTACTGTCAATGTTCACACTCCAATGGATGAAACCAAGACAATAAGTAAGTCCTACTTCACCATTTCGTGCCCCTGTTTATGTTTTCTAGGAAGGGGTACCCACTTCTCACCCAGATTATGCAAGCTCTTTATTGCTTCTCGCACCTTCTTTGGGGGGCTTTTTGCTCGCATGTCCCTATTTATCTGTTGCTTTTGTTGATTTCACCTTATTTTACTCAATCTCTTGTATTTCAGCCTTCTACTGTCCCTAGACCTTTGGACCCTCGGAGATTAATAAAAGTAATCATTATTGATAGGACATATAATACCTCGTGCTATGTCCAGCCCTTACCTCTGGGCTTATCAAGTTTTATAACAAGCAATGACATGTTGGGAGAGGTGGGGGGGGCAAACAAATTGCATGAGGAAGGAAGGAAGGAAGGACCCTCTCTACCCTACTTCCACCGTTCTTTACCAAACAAAAGTAAAATCTCATAGAACAAACAAATTCTATGAATGTCACTTTTCAGGTGTAATGCCTTGTGCATTATCATCAATTTCTGCATCCTTCTCTCTAATTTCTTGTGTTCTTCCTTATTTCATTTGAGTATCTCTGCTCCATATCTCATTTCCTGATAGTTTTCTTGTATTTATTGCTGATACCACACCCACTCTCTTCCTTATGCCTCCTGCTCTAAAGTACTCCACCTCTCTCTGTAAGTCTATGCTATCCCTCTATTTTTTCTCTTATCATCCATATTACTTTGCATCTTCTGGTTTCCTTGCTGCTCTTTGCTCCCACTGCATTCAGCCCTACTGTTACTACTACTCACACCTCCTCTCTCTTTGTCTATTATAGGTGTCATGGGACCTGATGAGGTGAATGAAATTTTACGGCAACACGACAGTGGCATGGACGTAGCTTTACAGAGAGCCAAAGTTTGGTCAAAGTACCTCAAAGACATAATTTATTACATCGATAAGAAGGCACAGTTGGGTAAGTGTATTATTTTCTCTTTCTTTCTATCTTCACAGGTGTGGCTGTAGGGTTCAAGAAGTTGAAGACCTCTCAAAATTTTGTTATTTGCCATTTTAACAAACAGTGTAAATAACACACATAAACATACAATACACACACCACTTCTTGTGGTTGTGCAGTGAATGAGACGAGTGACCACAAGGATTTCAAATTTCCCTTCATACTTTATCCAGATTAAAGGAGGTACCAGATCATTGGTTGCTGGAATATTGGTGATGTACATGTGTACTAATTCCAATAGGTTTTGTAGGCTGATATGGTTGGTGCCTGTCTCTTGTTGTGTCTTCCGCAATGATTTTCAATTGGCCAGCTCTTCAGTGTCCTCTCAAAAAAGCCTGAGGGATGTACATGGAGTGGATGTTGGTGTCTTCAAAATAGAACTGAATCTCCCCCTGGCTGGCTCCTGTGCCGGTGGCACATAAAAAGCACCATTCATGCTTGGCCGATGCCAGTACTGCCTGACTGGCTGGCCCTTGTGCTGGTGGCACGTAAAAAGCACCATTCATGCTTGGCCGTTGCCAGTACTGCCTGACTGGCTGGCCCTTGTGCTGGTGGCACATAAAAAGCACCCACTACACTCTCAGGGTGGTTGGCGTTAGGAAGGGCATCCAGCTGTAGAAACATTGCCAGATCAGATTGGAGCCTGATGCAGCCTTCTGGCTTGCCAGTCCTCAGTCAAACCGTCCAACCCATGCCAGCGTGGGAAACGGACATTAAACGATAATGATGATGCAGCATTGGAGGAGGCGATCTTGTGTAAGATGATAAAAAGCTAGTTATAATTGTGTGCAGCCTGTAGATCCTATAGCTATAAAACCTAAAGATATCACACTTACAGATATCTATGTAGGTTTGGGATTTCTTTTGAAACCTGTATGTGCAGTTTTAAGTTAGATTTATAAGTGTGTGTGGTTGTAACTCCTAAAGCAATAAGCGTGCATAGCCTGTAGGTTTTTATAGATGTGTATATGTCTAAGCTGCTTTGTAGAACTATCGCCTTGCTACATGGCAAGTTTGTGGTTGAGTGGTTGATGTTATTGAGAGCCGTAAAAAGACTTGCTTCAGCACAGTGTGTTATTGTATTCATTTAAAAGAATATCTTGATCCAATCATGCATGAAGCTGTATTCACAAAAATGCGTCCCACTTGTGTTAGCTTGGCAGGGCATGTGTATGTACACGTGTGTGTCTGTGAGCACTTCTATCTGTGTGTGTATTTGAATGAATGTGTGTGTGTGTGTATTTGAATGAATCTGTGTGTGTGTGTGTGTATTTGAATGAATGTGTGTGTGTATTTGAATGAATGTGTGTGTGTATTTGAATGAATGTGTGTGTGTGTATTTGAATGAATCTGTGTGTGTGTGTGTATTTGAATGTGTGTGTGTGTGTGTGTGTGTATTTGAATGTGTGTGTGTGTGTATTTGAATGAATGTGTGTGTGTGTGTATTTGAACGAATGTGTGTGTGTGTATTTGAACAAATGTGTGTGTGTGTGTGTGTGTGTATTTGAACAAATGTGTGTGTGTGTGTATTTGAACAAATGTGTGTGTGTGTGTGTGTGTGTGTGTGTGTGTGTACATACAAGAGCTAAGATTTTTACAAATAAAAATTCCAATGGTAATGTGTATGATTGTTTGGTTCCAGGTCAGCCCAGATTAAGCTGAACTCTGATCAGAGACAATCTAGCCATGACCATCTCCAGGACAGTATTATCCTAGACACAGAAATACCGTTTTAGCTTTTTATTTTTTTCATAGATGGCTATGTTTGGGGGAGGATTTGACTGCTATTGTTAGCAGATCGAGACACCACGTAGAGCACCTCTTCGATAACGTTTGCTTGTTAAATGACTCAGTCAATCACAGTTTAGTTCCGGCCGTGGGTGGTACTTTTCGCTTTCAAGGCTGGAATAAAACTTTTGAGTTCAAAATGTTTTATCATCATCATCATCATCATCATCATCATCATCATTGTTATTAATATTATTATTATTATTATTATTATTATTATTATTTTTATTATTTTTATTTTTATTATTTTTATTATTATTTTTATTATTATTATTATTATTATTATTATTATTTTTATTATTATTGTGTTAAGCAAGAAGAATGGGCCATACCCCTGTCTTTCAGAGGCTGCCCATTAAAGGTGACACCAAAATGGTTGATGACGTCAAATGGAGTGGCGCAGGGGTGGAGGGTCAAGACACACCTAAACTTCTGGAGCAATGATTTTTCCTTTTACTTTCGTTTTGTACTTAATGACTTAATGAGAAGAGTAAGAGGCAGCTTTTGTGTTTTTTTTTTCTTGGACATTCTGGGGAGAAAGGATTGGGTAAGGTAAAAATATAGTCAGTACAAGGGTGGCGGGAGGTGAGAACTTAGGAGTGTACGAAGATGGACTTCGAATGGATGCTGGGAGTCTGCTGTGTCTAGATGCAGATGGTGTGTAACTGAATGGTATGCCATATCATGTCCGTGGTAGTGGGCCTGGATGGAAGTGGTATGTAACCAGATGTTTATACCATCTGAAGTATACTATGTCTTTTCTACTCAAGGCACAAGGCCCAACATTTTTGGGGAGGTGGGGGACACTCGATTAGATTGACCCCCAATACACAACTGGTACTTAATTTATTGACCCCGAAAGGATGAATGGTAAAGTCAACCTCGGCAGAATTTGAACTCAGAACGTAAAGACAGACGAAATACCTCTAAGCATTGTCTGATGTGTGTGTGTGTGTGTGTATGTACATACACGTGTGGGTGTGTATATATGTGTATATGTATGTATATATTTTGAGCGTGGCCATTGCCAGTACTGCCTGACTGGCCTTCGTGCGGGTGACACGTAAAAGCACCCACTAAACTCTCTGAGTGGTAGGCGTTAGGAAGTGCTGTAGAAACTCTGCCAAATTTAGATTGGAGCCTGGTGTTGCCATCCGGTTGCACCAGTCCTCAGTCAAATCGTCCAACCCATGCTAGCATGGAAAGCGGACGTTAAACGACGACAATGATGATGATGATGATATGTATGTGTGTGTGGTGGGAGATGGCGTACAGCTAGATAGTATGTAATGTATATGTGTGTATGGATATTAAAGGAGGGAGGAACGACTAGGATTTCAGTGTTGTGCTTAAAGGGTGACTCTTCACAGCAAGATGAACTGCTTGGAAGATCTCTCCCTCTCTTTCTCTCCCTCCCTCCCTTCCTCTCCCTCCCTCCCTTCCTCTCCCCCCGCTCTCTCACTGTACACTCGTACATTTGCCATTGTTGTTTTTTTAACATCTGCTTTCTATGCTGGCATGGGTTAGGTGGATCATTGCTGCTCTCCCAGATGGGTCCCAGTACTGGATGGATGGATGGGCAAACAGAAACTGATGCTATCAGATATAGCAGGGACCTTCTACATGGTCTCCAGAATTGCAAGAAATGGCTATCAAATCTCTTCAAATCACACCCAACTGCATTGAAAGAGGGAAGGGCATTGTATTTTTAAAATGAAGAGATGACCATGATTGGAAAGCCTTTGATCATAGATCTGCACAATCAGGGTTCACCTCAACAACAACAGTATATATTTTTCCTCAATATATGACACAAGTATGGCTGTGTGATTAACAAGCATACATCCCAGCCATATGGTCTTCAGTTCAGTCTCATGCTGTGGCACCTTGCACAAGTGTCTTTTACTACAGCCCTGGGCTGATCAAAGCCTTGTGAGTGGAAACTGAAAGAAGCCTGTTGTATGTGTGTACACATGCTTGTCTTGTTCATTTTCCAGTCCTCCATGAAAAACATGTCTAGCCATGGAGGAATGTTAGCTTCCTTGGAAACAGGTAAGGGTTGGTGACAAGAAGAGCATCTAGCTGTAGAAAATTGGTCCCAATGAATCCCATCTGACCCATGCCAGCATGGATGTTAACCCTTTAGCATTTAATCCAGGCACATCCGGCCAAATAGTCAATTTGTTTTATGCTCAAACTGACCAGATTCAGCCTTTCGCACTTACCCTACAATGTCATACGAAAAGTATACAGTCCTATAATCTAAATCTCAAAGCTACAAGATAATGCATGATTAACTCTAAACAATGGGAAGAAGTAAATAAATAAATAAATAAGCAGAGTAATCTTAACGCTAAAGAGTTAAATGACGAAAACCCCAAACGTTGGAATCTTCTGAAACTTCTGTTCTTATGCAGTAATCCTAAAATAAAATGTCTTTGTGTTCTTTCATTTCCACAGAAACAGATTTCTCCAAGAATCTCATACGTCTCGCTCAGACAACCAAATCGACAATTGTTGAAGATGTGAGTTAGTGTTTCTTGCTTCATCCATTCTGTTGACTGTAAAGACAAAAAACTGTTTTATGATTGTCTTAAAACAGAGACAGACAGACAGACAGAGAGAATGTGTGTGTATGTATATATATATATATATATATATATATATGTGTGTGTGTGTGTGTGTGTGTACACATAAAAATGGATCAAATAATAGAAGTGAAGTGAGAGAAGAGGTGTATGTTCATTCTATTAGTTGACAGCTGTTTCATAGTCTGTTAGTTGCATAATCAATAGTACATCATCCTTTCCATATATGTAAATATATTTGTACATCCTTATATATAAATATGCTTTAATATAACTGAGTCGAAAATTCAGCTTTTCCGACACAGTCCTCCTTTTGAGGAAAAATTGAAAGGGGTGAATTTAAGGAGAGACAGCAGAATTTCACATCTAAGTTAAAACACACACACACACACACACACTCTGTTGTCTCTCATTCATTTCTCTCCTTTCAATTTTTTTTCCTGCAGAAGGACTATATCTGAAACATTGGGTTTTTCACTCCTCGTTGCAAGTTCACTGTACATTTTAAATTAATTTATATATATATATATATATATATATATATATATATATGGTTCAAATATACAGAAAACAAAAGATAGAGACAGGTGAGGATACAACAAGCAGGTGTATTAGTTTGACACTTGAGAAAACTGGAAGAGTCTTTGACATTTCGAGTCTGTGCTCTTTGGCTAAAAGGGATGAGAGATAAAAATATGGAGAGAGAGAAAATGTGTCAGGCTTAATAGGTTCCACATGTTGAAATATGTGTGTGTATATATATGTGTGTGTGTGTGCATGTATGTATATATGTCTCCATGGGCTTGTATCTTAAACATACATTTTCTTATTTAACAGGCGCTCCTACCTTTACAATCAGTTTATTGCCTGCTCTTAAATATGGTGAGTACAACATAAATTAAATACAGTGTGTGTGTGTGTATGTGACTGATTCTGTGCGTAACTGACTAACTGCATGCATCTGTGCGTGTGAATGTGCATGCATCTGACTGACTGCATGTGTTCATGCATCTCTGAGTCACTGGGTTAATATGGGCATGGATCGGACTGACTGCTTTTGTGTGTGTGTGTCAGTCACCGATTGTTCGTAGGCATATGTGTACCAGCCCTTGTAATAATAGGAGTGTGAATATCTATCACAGTTCACTGCCATATATATTATTGTGACAGCAATAAATATATTACACTGCCATTGTAATATATACACTCACATACACATACACATATATTTAGAAGAATAAAATAATAGAGACCTCAGTAAAATTTCTTAAGCTCTGCAGTTGCTTTGAATGTTTGAAATACAAATGTTGTCATCGACAATATTCATTACATACAGGTGTGGCTGTGTGGTAAGACGTTTGTTTCCCAACCACATGGTTCTGGATTCAGAACTACTGTGTGGCACCTTCAGCAAGAAATTTTGGCAAGTTGGGGGTAGCCAATTTACATCAAACCCCTAGTACTCAAATGATACTTACTTTATCAACCCCAGAAGGATGAAATGCAAAGTTGACCTCAGCAGCATTTGAACACAGAAATGCTAGCAAAGCACTCTGACCAGGCAGCTAACAATTCTGCCAGCCCACTCCACACACGCACACGCACACACACACACACACACACACACACACACACACACACACACACACACACACTTCACTATTACTGTGTCTTATATGTAACTTACGTGGCTTAGTGGCTAGGACATTCAGCTCACAATCGTAAGGTTATGAGTTCAATTCCCGACAATGCATCGTGTCCTTGAGCAAGACACTTTATTTCACGTTGCTCCAGTCCACTCAGCTGGCAAAAATGAGTTGTACCTTGTCACACTCTGTATCATGCTGAATCTCCCCGAAGAACTACGTTAAGGGTACACGTCTCTGTGGAGTGCTCAGCCACTTGTATGTTAATTTCACGAGCAAGCTGTTCTCTCGATCATATCAGCTGAGACCCTCATCATTGTAACCGACGGAGTGCTGCTTTATGTAACTTACTATCAGCTAACAGTTTCTCTGACTTCAATCCTAAAAACTTGACTGACAATGTTTCATTTAAAATATCCCATTTTTTTCTTTCTTTCTCAAGGACTCGGATTATGCTGCCTCTTGCCAGAAAACTCAAGCACAATTACAGACAGACAAGTTCATTCGGGTTAGTCAATTTTGGAATTAGTTTATCATTTACCATATTTGTAGAACTTTGCCCAGGGTTCTTTTTTCTCACATTCCCAGCAGGATTTGAACCCGGATTGCCAGCACTAGAGGTGCAGGCCTACATGACTACACCGATCTGGCAGTGCTAGAAACCAGAGAAACCAATCCTACCTAAAACAGGCAGCAGGTGGACACCCAGGAGTCATGACTCAGATGTGGCCCAACCCCTCCCCTAGAGTGTCAGGAGTTAAGGGCCGAAGCACTTGCCTAAAGGGGGTGGGTTTCTCCTCTGAGGACCACCTGCTGTTACGCTCTCCCCGAGATTCTTTCCACCTAGATGGTGTCAATTTTGTAATAAATGAGAATGTTCTCTCGCTTGGTTCAATGGTTAATCAGAAAACTTTAAACCTAAATTGCTCTGAATTTTTTCCTTTAACAAGAAGTCTGTGAACAACTTACAATTTGACTGTTCAGTGAAGTCCTTCTTATTGTCTGCCTGTTGTTGCTATTTCTAGCCACTTGCTACACGACGAGCTGAACATGATAAAATAAGGAAATCAATTAAAGAGTCTTGGAACCGAGAAGTGAAGAAAATGGTAAGTTCTTCTTGATTGTTTTTGTATTTTGGAATTATGTTTAAAGGTAACAGGTGTGGCCGTGTGGTAAGAAGTTTACTTCCCAACCTCATGGACTTTGGGTTCAACCCCGCTGCACTAAACCCTTCAAGGCAGTGCCCCAGCTTGGCCCCAGCCTGGCCCCAGCCTAAGGACTGAGATAAGTTAAAAATAGAAGTCTTTTCCTGTTGATTTCTCCTTTCAGCAAGAATCCATCTCAAACTTACGCAAAGCTCAGTCATTGTTCTACAAAAGCAAACAAGAAAACGAAAAGGCTCGGGAAATGGCAAATAAAGCAGAGACCGAGATGAACATCCAAGGCAGCAGCAGCACAATTTCCACCAAAGTGGACAAGCGCAAGAAAATAGTGGAAGACACAATGAATCGGGTAAGTACCACATCGTTACCATTTTGTCTGTCGTCCATGTTTTAGACTTGCTTAGGCAGAATCCTTGTTCACACATGTTCCACTCATGACCATCCTGTCTGAGTTTTATTTTCAGACCCTACGTTGAATTGCTTTATTCAATATGTCCTTCTTTTGTCTGTGATTTGAGGGAGATTTGGTTGTTGGTGTTCATTTTGGTTGTAGTAGTAGTGTTGGTGGTGGTGGTGCAAAATGGGACAGTTTGGCTCAGCTGTTTTGAAGCTGAATTTTTGGCATGGCTGACTGGGCATTCAGCTCGTTTTGCTGACCATAGTTTGGTGCTGGAGGCAAGCACACACACACACTTGCATGTATATTTTTGCACACATGCATGTGTGTATGCACACTTAAATATGTACATGCAGATAGAAAGAATGAGAGAAAAGGAGAGACGTTCCAATTTATTAACTCCTTTAGCATTTAACCCTTTCGTTACAGTATTTTTGTTGAGATGCTCACTGTTTCTTTCAATTACTTTAAATATAACAAAGAATTTAGTTAAATAACTTAGTTATCATTCAGCTAGTGTTAGGAACATAAATTGCAACTAAGGTTTGGTGGAAGATTTTAATTCAAAACTTATGGAAACAAGATATTTGGACTCAGAGCCAGAGCCGGTTTCAGCCAAGTTGGTGATGAAAGGGTTAAATTGGTCGTATTCATCCCAAATATTCTACCTATTTTATGTTGAAACCAGCCAGCCCTGACCTCTCACACCTACGTTAAAATGTCATTCTAAAAATAAACAATCTCCACATTGAATTTGTGATGCTACAAGATAATGCCGGATAAATTTTAAACAATTTGAATAAATAAGCATTGCATTTGACAAAGTAAGCTGAATACCAAAGGTTTAATTAAACATGATTGACAAACACTTTCTCTCTCCTGATACACATAAAGAAAAATTTATTCACACACAGAAACAGAGAGAGAGAGAGCACGAAACATTAAAATGCCTGTGAATTAAATAGCTGAGTCAGGAGTGCCAAATAGGCGGCACCACAATAGCTGAGCCAAAACGTCTCAAGGTGGTGGTGGTGGTGGTGGTGGTGGTGATGAGGTCATATAACCCTAGGTCATACTTTTTCAGCAGACCTATAGTCAGAACCAAAGGTGTTTCAGCTGTGACTGTCCCATCTTTTTTTTTTCTTTTTTTTTTTGGATTCTGTCTCAGTGTAGCTCGGACTTCATTATCTCATGAATCTTTTCTGCTTTAAACATAAAATATGATTTCAAAGATTTTGTTGCTATATCTAGCTAGTGGAGTGACTACACAGAAGCAACTCCCATTGGCATGTTCAACGTCTGTCTGTCTGTCTCGTTTGTCTATGTCCCCCACGTTCAACATTTAAATTCTGCATCTATTTTTTGCTTTTTCACATAATTCAAAAATAAATTTTTTTTTTTTTTTTTTTTAATATTTTCTTTATGAATCGTGTGTTGACTGAGATACATCCTTGGGTGTTGTGAATTATTTTTGGTTTATTATGACATATGACACTAATGGAATGTAGGTTGGAAATGTTTCCACCCCCACCCGCACCCCCACCCTCCTTCCTCTCCCACATCACAGCTTCTGATTTTTTCAACCAATCACATTTGAGTATTTGCTGCTGGTGCTGGAGACAAGATTAAACAACACAAATAACAAAAAAAAACAAAGAACAACAACACAAAACAAACAACAGCAACAATATGGCATTGTTGGCTATAGGCGGAAATTGTTTTCTTGTCTATTTAGTGTTACTTTATACTCATCACCACCAGCAGCCTCCGTTTGTACAATGTAGGTTGTTGAAAATAGATGAGCTGAGGGCACGACAACAAGGAATGCTTTTTATGCAAATATTTTCTTTTTTTTTTTTAAATTATGGAGATTAAATTCTAATCTGGTCAGTTCCACCCACCTTCCCTTTCCCCTCCTGGGCCCCACAGTTTTAATCTTTGCCTCTTTCAATTTCACCCTCTGTAACATAACCGTTCTATTCATCGGCAATCCTTAATGACGAGAAAAACAAAAGAGAATACATATTTTTTCTTTTAAGTTAAAATAAGTAAATAAATATATACACTTAAACATCTGTGTATGCGTATATTCTAAACAATAGAGGGTGTATATATTTTATTTCACTAAGCTGTTTCAAACAAATCTTTCTGTTTCAACTTGGTTTTTTTTATTGCATTATATATTAGTATGTGTGTGTGTGTGTGTGTGACTTACATTGCTATATAATCTACTACCAGATTTCTTATTAACCAAACTTAATCCTTAATTCTTTAACTGTGAGGAGCAGAAGACCAAAGAAGCTTTTTTTATGTATTTGTATTTTTGCCTCATTCACACTTTTCTCTCTCTCACCCCCTTTTTCCCCCTCCTATCTTCTTTCACTTTTATTTGTGAAATAACCAATGTCTTTAGAGAATAAATATTTCTGGTCTTTAGCTTACTAACTTTTATGACAATCTTTTTGTATTTCAACATTTTGTAAACGAACTTTAGAAGTGTTGAATTTTTCATATTCTACAGACAAAGTAAATATATGTGGGCACAGGACATCATGAAATGTGTACGACAAAAAAGTACAATCTGTGGATTTAGAAAAATTCTTTGTCGCTTAGTAATCAAAATATTTGGGCGTTGCCAATAAAGCATTACTTTATCATCTCTGTGATGTGGACACAGTTTTATCAGTGGTGGTGGTCATTTCTCTAGATTTTGTGTTGTATTGTAACTAGAAATAATTGTGTCATGAGCACAAAAGCATGGCTGTATGGTTGAGAAGTTTGCTTTGTAACCAGGTGGTTCCAGGTTCAATTTCATTGTTCTGCATCTTCTATCATACATTTGTAAGTGGAATTTTGTAGATGGAAACTGTTGTGTGTGTGTGTGTGTTATGTAAACATTGGTAAGAAAAGTCAAAATGAAAATCCCTGGTGATATTTGTTTCACCCGAGTTCTATAGATAAACCCTTTACACTCTGTTCATTGGAAATGCAGTGAATCAGTGATTGACTCTTTGAAAAATCAATAAGCAACAATACTATTGTTGTCGAAATGTAATATGTAAAATAAATAAAAATTTAGATTTTACAATAACAATTACATATTGAAAATATATTAGTATTTTTGGTAAACATTATTTGTTTTAAGATGTTTCGATTGTAATTCTGTCAATCTAGTGTTTTCATTATCAAGCTTTCAAATCACGAAAAACACCACATTGAGATGTATGTTAGCTCTGTAGTTGTTCTTACATAGAGAGATGAGACATATGCGTACACACACACACACACACACACACACACATTCATTCAGTGGTGTTCCCTTTATGATCATGCCACATACAAAGAAGGCACACACACACACGCAGAGTAATGATGTTGTTTATAGAATGTATTAAAATATTCGGATGGTTGAGATGGCATACATGGGGAAACATCAACCTAGATGCTTTCCTGTTATGAGTTCAATTTTTATCTCACTTTTCTTGCTTCGAATTTCACCAAGGTCAACATTTGTTTTTTTTTTTTTTTACGAGGGCAGAACTTCAGTCAAAAATAAGTACCAGTAATATACTGTGGTTGATTCAATTGACTAAAACTTTGGTCTGTGTGTCCAGCTGAACCATTATTAAATACCTCTCTGTTGTTAGCACCTCGCTGTTAGCACCTTTTGATAAACACCTCACCGTCATTAACGCCTTATCGTCATTGATGTACTGCTGTCTTTAACACACTTCTGTTGTTAATGACTTACTATTGGGAAACACTTCACCGTCATTGACACTTCACCGTCATTAACACTTCACCGTCATTAACATACTGCAGTCATTTATACATTGCTGTTGTTAATGCTTCACTATTGTCAAATACCACATCATTATCAAACACCTCACCGTCGTCACGTGCCTCACTGTCATTAATGTTTTGCCATCATTAACACACCGTCATTGTTAATGTCTCACTGTTGTTAAATGCTTCACCATCATTTAACATCTTGTTGTTAACGAAGTCCTCCTCCTACAGACTAATGGGGGAAGCATCTACATTGATGTTCAATGTTTGTAATAGCAGTCAAATCTCACTTTTATCATACCTTACCATCTGAAAAATGTAAGGACAGATAGGATAATGTAATTCTAGATAAACTAAAGAAACATGTGAGATGGAATGCCTTTGGTAATCATTCAGAACTGACCAAACAAAACATCTTCCCACATCTGGTGTATTTTACGTGCCACCTGCGCAAGGGCCAGTCCAGCGGTACTGGCAAATAATGTAAACCAACACCAGTTTTCAAGTAATGGGATACACACTCATGTATTTATGTATGTATACTACAGCTTCTTTCAGTTTCTGTCTATCAAATCCACAAGGCCTTATTTGGCGTGGGGCTTTAATAGAAGACGCTTGCCGAAAGCACCACCCTAGGGGATTGAGCATAAAACTCATGTAGTTAGGAAGAAAACCTTGTAACTTTTTCACTAAACCATGCTCTGGGCTTGAAAGTCAACTGAGATATTTGAAACTCGATATCTACTGACAAATCTATGCATATACAGGTGAAGGCTTTGTACTGATATGAGCTGTATGGTAATACAGTCATATCACAAGTAACATTATTTTGTAGTGAAATCAAATTTTGCTTCAGTGGTCAAGTTTGTTTCTGTGTTTGACGTCATTAGAATATTTGTTTACAATGTCGACAACGTTTACATAGTATGGCACAGTGACACATCCTGCCCTACATACTCACTCATTTGTTTCTCAATGTGTATGTATGTGTGTATGTATGTATGTATGTATGTGAAATGGTAGAATCAATATATGTTTAAATAAAAACACTAAAAAAAAATAAATACTGCCAAAACCACAAAAGTATGAAGTAGTTCTTTCGGTGCAGCAGTAACCGGGGTTGTAAATTATTCACAAAAAAAAACATGCAGCTTGCATTTGGGTCAAAGGCTGAACCCAGAATATAAATTTATTGAGGGTGTGACAGTAACTTGAATGCAAAAATCAGTTGATATAATATTCAGTGTAACCAACACTTTTTTTTATATACTGACATATGGTTCTACATGTTTATATTTAGTTGTTTTGACTGAGCCGTCTACTTCTCACCCACCATGTTATTTTTAGTTAACTTTTTAATGCTCCATATTTGAGATATTTTGTCACAACAATTCCTCACACCACGTGTTTAGCACTTCATTCATTATGTCTTCATTAACTTGTCTATCTCACACATCACATGTAGACATTAGTTCAGTTTTTTTAATTCTCGGTGCTTTACATATGTCAACACAAACTAATCTGTGTGTTGTGCATGCCACATGTTTATTTTTTTAGCTGACTGTTTAATCACATGCTGTTACCTGGTGGCCAGTGGCCAGTTAGTGTAAGGGAGATAATCATGTCTACATAATATTTGGTGGGATTATAAGTTAGAAATTTAAAATCGAAGAAAAAGGAAGACTAAAATATGGAGTTTGCATATTTATTTTATTTATTTATTTTTGCTTACTTATTACGATGACTTTGTAATTTCTAGTCTTAGGGAATTCAGTATAGATCCATTTCATTCTTATTTGAAATCATCAGCATGACATAACCTGAGTTAAATAAACTAAACCAAATTAAACATTTTACAAATTGAGACATTTGTTCCATGCATTAAATATGTGGACACTAACTCAACCTGTTTGTTTGTTCCACCACATGTTTTAATTCAATTTTTTTTTGTTTTATGCTTCATGCTTTAAATATTCTAACATTAATTAATCTAATTTAAACTTTTAATTGATTAATCCGATCTGAAAATCTAGAAATTTTTTTTTTTAAATCTCCCTTATTTATTTATTTATTTATTTATTTTCTCCCAATCTTTCATATTTTTCTGTGAGAAAATTCTTACATCACAAACTAATTAATGCTGGACAGTTTAATTGGATTAGCTAATAAGGAAGCAGCAGAAACGGTGACATGATGCTTCTTGGCATTTAGAAAATATTTACATCAGTGTTTCTTAACCGTTTTTGTTCCATGCCCCATTTTGATTTTTCCCTAAAAACGTTCACACCCCCAACACCCCCACCACCATGAATGGACAGAGTGTATAGTACACACGTGTGTGTGTGTGTGTGTGTGTGTGTGTGTGCGTAAACTTTCATTTAATCAAGATATCCTCAGCCTAAGGAGTAGCCTGTGGTATACACCTCGCCTGGATATTTACCACTTCTGAGGTTCTGCTCGCTATGAAACATATGTAGCCCGGATCTTATCTACGCCATTCCGTAACTCTTGTATTCTTATTTGCAAACCCAGCAACCCTGGTTGCCTACCGTGAAATATAAAACAAACTTTTTTCAGTTTGTCATACGTCAATATGAAAAAGATCCACAACCTTCCATCTCAATAAACCACAATTGTCTCTGAAAGTTGTTTTTTTTTTATATTCACTACGTGCTTGAAGCTGACTTTCTTCCTACACCTTGATCCTTGGATCTTACATTTATTTATAAACACACACACGCACAAGAAGTTTTAATTAAAACTTACCTCCCAGTTTTATTCACCTCATTCTAAAGTAACCTAGACCTCACCCAAATATTGCCATGCCCCACCAGTAAGGGTTGGTGGGTCTCGTACCTCCCACGTCTTGAAATATTGTTCTACATGTTATGTATTCTATCCTATATTCACATTGGAACATCCAACCATATTTCTTTCTATGTTTTTATTTATTTATTATTGCATTTTTGTTAATTTTTCTCTTCTTTTTCTGTTACATTTGTTTTGTTTTTTGTGGGTTTATTTTTTTTGTATTAAACTTCAACTTCTGTTCTGCCTTCATTTATTGTTCATCTTGCGGAAACCCCCCGTTCAACTTTAATGCTGGTACCCCCTCCCGACTGTGATGGGGGTACCTCCACTGAACTGTGAAGGTGGTACCTCCACTCTTCTTTAACAGCAGTACCCCAACTCAACTGTGACAGGGGTACCCCCATTTGATTCATGGTGGTACCCCAACTCAACTGTGACAGAGGTACCCCCATTTGACTGATGGTGGTGCCCCTACTCAACTGTGACGGAGGTACCCCCATTAACTGATGGTGGTACCCCAACTCAACTGTGACAGAGGTACCCCCACTTGACTGATGGTGGTACCCCAACTCAACTGTGACAGAGGTACCCCCACTTGACTGATGGTGGTGCCCCTACTCAACAGTAATGGAGGTACTCCCAAAATTTAACGACAGGGAGATATTATTGGCACATCGTTACATTATGCTACTTTGTTTCATTACATTACTTTTGTTAAACCTAATTATAACATCTATAATTAACTGATGTTGTTGTTACTGTTATAATGTTTCTATGATTTCTGTTTTTTTTTTCGTTTATTTTTTCAAAATTTTAAAATCAGTTTTTATTTTATTTTATTTCTATTCATTCTTCTTTTGAAATCAGATTCTTTCAATAACTGCCCCTGCTCGTTACCCACCAAATTCAAGTCATTTATTTAATTTTGTTTGTAAACAAAAATGCCAAAAAAATCCTCAACAAAAACACCTTCTTTTGGACATAAAAGTTCTCGTTTCTTCTAAGAATATGGTTACTTCATAAGCCATTGAGGGAACATCTGCATGGCCATTTCCCCTATTAGAAAAAGCAGCTATATATCCCTTCAAATCATACCTACCCTCTTAAATGTAGGAAGGACATGTTAGATAATGTTGTGGTTTTTAAATATTCAAAGTCTCTGGATGGTTGTTGCTGGAATAATTTGATCTCGGAGGTTTTCTCATTCAAGCTGACCTGGGTTTAAACTACAACAATAATAATCATTTTAACATTTATTGTTTAACCTTAGGTTAGATCTGGTCTGGCAATGCTCTGATCAAAAGCATTACAACCATGACCATCCAGTCTCTTACTCAAACATCATGCACAAAGAACTACATTATCTGATGTGTGTGAACGTGTCCTTTTGTGGTTTAGGGGAGATTTGACTGCTGTTTCTAACAGGTTCATTCACAGCTGAGAAGCTCCCTGTATTGGTTCAAACAATTTTTTTTTTTTTTACTTTTTAAAAATCTTGCTATCATAGATTTGAGGGAGATTTGGCTGCTGTTTCTAACAGGCTTATTCGCAGCTGAGAAGCCTCCTGCATTGATTCAAACAATTTTTGCATTTTTTCTTCTTTTTACTGTTTTTTTTTTTTTTTTTAAATCTTGCCATCATGGATTTGAGGGAGATTTGGCTGCTATTTCTAACTGGCTCATTCACAAATTATATAAGTTTGATAAGTCTATCCTACAAACACATCATCATTTGTCTTACCCCTACTGTGAGGCTTGGCATTCTGAGATCCAACCTCACCGTTCCTTTCCACAATTTCTACTCCTCAACACCCACTCCCCTCAAAAAACACCCACAAACAACACAGAGGCACTTTGGTATCATCTAGTTTATTTAATATTATTTCTTCACTGCTTGCCATATTTTCCTTTGTAGTTTATCTTCTGCTGAATCAATGGGTTTACTGGCTGTATAACATATCAGCTTCATCTTCATGTATATAAGATGTAGGTGTGTATGTATATACATGTATGTGTATATACGTAAGTATATACATGCGTATACATGTATGCACATGCATTTATAAGTATTAACATATATGCATATATATATATATATATATGTTGTTGTTGTTGTTGGCACTCCGTCGCTTACGACGTCGAGGGTTCCAGTTGATCCAATCAACGGAACAGCCTGCTCGTGAAATTAACGTGCAAGTGGCTGAGCACTCCACAGACTTGTGTACCCTTAACGTAGTTCTCGGGGATATTCAGCGTGACACAGTGTGACAAGGCTGACCCCTTTGAATTACAGGCACAACAGAAACAGGAAGTAAGAGTGAGAGAAAGCTGTGGTGGAAGAGTACAGCAGGGTTCGCCACCATCCCCTGCCGGAGCCTCGTGGAGCTTTAGGTGTTTTCGCTCAATAAACACTCACAACGCCCGGTCTGGGAATTGAAACTACGATCCTATGACTGCGAGTCCGCTGCCCTAACCACTGGGCCATTGCGCCTCCACTGATATATATATATATATACACACATATACAAACATGCATGTGTATGTGTGAATTTATACATACATGCATGCATACATATGTGTGTATGTACTGTGTCTGTGTTTAACACTTTTGTGTAATGCTGGAGGTTTCAAGTCATACGTAACTCTTCACACACACACACACACACACACACACACACACACACACACACACACTCACTCACACTCTCTCTCTCTCTCTATCTATCTCTCTCTCTCTCTCTCTCTCTCTCTCTCTCTCTCTTCTCATAGCCACAATTTTCAATCATGGCCAGAACAGAATTAATAGAAGGCACCAGCTGTTGATTATCACAGAATATATATCGGATGTGTGTGCAACCTGGGTGTGGAATTCAAATCTCTGCCATTCAACAAATATTTATATATATAAAACCAGATTTTACACACTTTCCGCATGTGTAATTTATACATTTTCCTTTATGTTGCGTAAACACTGCGTGTGTGTATGTATGTGTGTGTGTGTGTATACAAACAAACACACACACACATACACATTTATTTACAACTATATGTACATACACACTCATGTGTATTTATATATGTTTATATATGTACATGTGTATGTGTATGCATACACAAAAAATAAAGAACAGCTGACAATTGTGTCAGCTGTTATTTTTCTTGTTATAAGTCTGTCAGTGTATTGGGTTATATATAATGTAGCTGTTTACTGTAAAGAATGCTCGCTCACTCGCGCACACGCATGTGTGTGTGTGTGTATGTGTTGATTCACTTAGGAGCAATAATTTGCAGAACTTGATACACAGGTATAGAGTATTCTTTAATACGTTACAAATGAAACGTTCATATTTCCAAAGCTCTTGAGTTACACATTTGTTGCATGTGTGTGTGTGTGTGTGTGTGTACAGGAAGAGGGGGAGAAAGAGAAATAGAGGCTCAGCAAAACAAACAGGAAATGTAGAACACAATACATGATTGTATAAATTTTTACTTGGCTATAAGTTACAAAATTGACTCAAAGACCAATAGGTTTTTGTATGTCATATGTATCTGTCTATCTACATACATACACACACACACACAGTCTCACCTTTTGTGCATACATATTGAGGACAGAACAACCTCTGCAGCCGTGGGACCATGATAAAATGTGCAAATGTTTGGAGGTAAGAAGGACATCCAGCCATAGAACCCATGGCAAGAATGGAATGTAGAGAGTGTTATGTGATCTGTGACCTCTCTAGAAGGCCGGGTAGTTTCTTTGTCCAAATTGTGTCAGCATGGCAGAGCAGACATTCTATGATCAGTATACCTTTACATACACATTTTATTTAAGTATGCACTTTCACCCATACCACAGCTCACACACACACACACACACACACACTTTACATTCTTGCAAACAAACATTATTGAATTGATCAAAGACTTTTTTAGTCACACTATTTCCAGTGGATGTATGGTAGCAGCATTCATCCAGCACACACAAAATTCCTGGTTTTTAACATTGATTTGGAAGATAAAAGAGGAAGAACCAAAAAAAAGAGAGAGAGAGAGAAATAAAGCAAGCAAGCATTTATTGATTGTTATTTTGTTTTTATTCAATATTTTTGCTTTGGGTTTTGATATCTGAATTCCCAAGACTCTTCTTAGGTGTGTCCCTTCGCTGAAGAGCTTGTTTTGCCTTTTTTCTTTTGGTTTTTTTTTTTTTTCCTTTAAGGGGTGCAATAACTTGGGTTTATGATTTATTCAAACAGGTTGTGAAGCGATGGCGCCTTGACTGCCATTGCTGTTCGTGTGCCTTACATTTGCATCGCATTTTCAAGCACATTCCTCCATCTCAAACTTGTACAAACCAGTTAGAACTGGGCATTGAAAATGACCCTGACCAGTTCTTGCCGGTGTTGTTGGTAAGTATGGCGCCCTAAAATCCCCTACAAGTCAAGAAGCACGATGTATAATAATATATATATTTACAAATATAGATATATAGATAAATACATACACACACATATACATATATATAGAAATGCATATGTATATGTATGTGTGCATACATGTGTGTGTGTGCATGCATGTATGTATTTTACTTTTGCTGTCTGTCTGCAAACCATGCAATTAATTATTGCAATTTGCACAATTAGTATCTGATGCTTCTTTTAATGCAAAACGCTAGTTTTTGAATTGGTGTTGCATCTTACTGCATTTGTCTTAAATAATAATGGGTTTTTCACAAAGCTGGGAACGAGGAATGGATGTGTAAATAATGCGTGTGAAGAATCCGGCCAACATTTTCTAGATCGTTGCAAGGGTGGCTTGCTTTGAAGGGAGCAGGAGGGTGGGAATAGGGTTGACACGGTGCCAGCTTATTCTTTAACCCCCTGATGCCAAGCAACAGTTTGAAGTTTCTCTTGTGCATTATGCATTCACACTAACATGCATGTTTGTGTATGCACTCACACTTGCATCTACTCATATCAATACTTTCACATATGCATGCATCGTCATACGTGGATACGTGCAGGCATGTGCTCACTTGAAGCAATTTGCACAAATATATATATATATATATATATATATATATATATATATATAATAATAATAATAATAATAATAATAATATGTATGTATATGCATGTACAGCAAAAAGCCTAGTATGTGGAGTATTCAAGCAGGGTGTATATATTTGAAGACCTGGCAAATTCATACGATATTTTCTGTAAGTCTATGTAATGTCTTAAGCATGTGTGTGTGTGATTTTATGTGATGTATTTTGTGTGTGTGTGTGTTTTCTGTCTATGTATAAATGTCTTTTTGTCTTGTGTGTGTAATAAATGTTTTTAAGGTCTGCGTATGTATATGTTATATCTTGTGTGTAACATAGTTTGTCTATACAATGTACTTTCTGTGTATACACGACTGTAATATATCTTCCAACACCAATCACACATATTAAAATTCTATTATCAACCTCCACGTTCATCTCCTCGGGATAGTGTGCCTCACTTACAAAATAATTTTACAAGCGTGGACCTGCTTCACCTATAATACATGAGTTTTACCTTCAGTGAACATGTTTTGCATGTGGCAATCCAGTTTTTCCATCCAGGAGGAAATTGTTCTCTCATCACCTTGACATATTGACCATATTTATCTTTGTTTTTTTTTGTTTTTTTTCTGTGTCTGCTGAAGATCAGAGAATTCTTCCTTTCACAGAATGGTCCAATTCTAATTTAATTGGGATTTTGGTGCATCAACTTCTTTAGAAATATAAAGTATTTTAGAGTTATTTCCATTCGTACTTGTGTTAAGGTGAGGCAAACACTATTAAACAATGCTTTCATCAACCAAATAAAATCACTCTTCATTAATCAGCATTATCATGCAGGCCACATTATGTCATTCCACTCGAATAAAATTGAGATGAGGTGGGATTGTGGTCAAGAAACTGTAGTTTTCGTTGTTGTTGTTTTTAGTCTTGGGTTAGCCCCGATCAAGCAAACCAAGGACAATCCAACTATGACCAACCCATCTTTTTTTTTTTTTTTGTCACACGTAGTATAAATGGGGCTACATTATTCAATACGCTCTTCCTTCTGTTTTAGGATGCGATAGGAGGGAGAGTTAGCTGTTATTTCTAGCATGTGGAGCAATCACATAGAGGTGCTCTTTCTCTCTCTCGCACTCAACCAGTTCTGACCATTTTTGATGCAGAGACAAAATATTGTTTGTTTTTCTTTTATTTTTACATATTTTTATTCTTTAAATTTATTTTCTCTATTTCATTTAAATATTTCGTCTCCATCACAAACTCCCACAAGTGTTTAGATATCATTTTAATTAACGACACACACGACTGACTCATTCACATTTTCACTTTATCATCATCGAATTCTAGAATTGGTTCCATTGTGCAGCACCTTTGTCCCATATCTTCTACTGAGAATGACTGATGCCTTTTCTGAAAATCGGTCAATAGAACCAGTAGAGTTGTTTTGAGCATTAGCTGTGTAATACCTTGCAAAATCTGTTTTGGCCTTGTGCTCTCTGAGTTCAAATCCCACCTTCTGCTACTGGAAGTTCCTCAGCAAGAGCTTAAGAATTTGAGCTGGTTGCTACCAATGCCATTGCATACCAGCTTGCCAGGGATAATGCAAGAGGATTTTGGAAGTTCCTCAGCAACTAAGAAATGTGTTCTGTAAGTGCATTCATTATCATCATCATCATCATTTACCATCCCTCTTCTATGCTGGCATGGGTTGGATTCTTTCTGGTGAGCCAGAGGGCTGCGCCAAGTTCCGGTGTCTTCTTTGGCATGGTATCTATTGCTCGACGCCCTTCCTAGCACCAGTCACTTTACAGGGTGTACTAGGTGCTTTGTATGTTGCACGAGTGAGTCCCCAAGTGACTTACAAGGCAATGGAGTGGGACGAGGAGTTGTATGAAGGGAAGTGGCTTGCATGTGTGTGTGTGTGTGTGTGTGTATATTGGTACTATGGAGCAGAATTGGTATAGTGCTGGACAAGAATAATTTGCAGTATTTTGTTTTATGTCATTTTACACCACTGGTTGGATCCCTTTATGCCTAGGTTGATTTTGCCATTCAATCCTTATAAAGACAATAACAGTGAATTCCAGAAAAAGAAAAAAAGACAACGCCAATGCCACCACCACCACAACCACCACTTTAACCAATACCCCAAAGACACAAAGACATCTTCCTCATCATCATGAAAGATAAATTGCAAACTAAACTAACAGCTAGAAATTATGCTGTTGATGTTGTTGTCAATGTCGTAGTTAAATCGCATGAATGTCACAGCTTTCTTTTTTTTCTTTTTTTTTTACTTCTCTGCTATTCCCACCAAAGAACGTGCTAGAGCAATCTTAATTAGTCTTATATGTACTTATTGCTAATGACATGAATTAAACTGGCATCGTATTGTAATAAGGATTTCATCTTCAATTTTTTTGTTGCTTAATTAACGAGAGTCATCCTCTTTATTGTTGTCGTCATCGTTGTCATTGTAATCATCTCGTTAACAAAAATATCAATCATCATCTTTGTGATCATTGTTGTCATTGCTATAATCATCTTACTAACAAAAGTATTACTGACATCATTGCGTATTGTCGTTATTGTCTTCATCGTTATCATTGTAATCATCTCGTTAACGAAAATATCAATCATCATCTTTGTGATCATTGTTGTCTTTGCTTTAATCACCATCATCGTTTTCACTTCCACTTTTCCATGCTTGCATGGGTTGGTCAGAATTTGTTGAGGTAGATTTTCTGTGGTTGGATGCTCTTCCTGTTGCAAACCTCCGTGTCTCTCCAACCAAGTTAATATTTTCCCCATGGCCAGACATGGTTTTTCATAGAAGAATGGAAACAGACAAGCTCGCTTGTATGACAGTGATGCTTATTTACAACCATCAAGTGATGTCAAAACAAGGACACACGCACACAGACTTCCACACAGTTTCCATCTACCAAATCCACTCACAAGGCTTTGGTCAGCTCAGGGGCTATTGTAAAAGACACTTGCCCAAAGTAGCCAAATTGTAGGACTGATGTGGTTATCATCCATATCATCTTTTGTTGTCCACTTCTGTCTCCTCCTCCGTCTTATTAAACGCTAAACAAATTAAGATCTTCAGTACAAACAGATCAATTTAGTATTATTGTTAAATTGACCAACTAGGACATGACTGGTATTTATTTTATCAATCAATGATGAAAGGTGATGTCGACCCTGGTGTGGTTTGAACTCCGAATGTAGAAACTCACAACTAAATACTGCAAGGTGTTTTATCCAATGCTTTTCTGATTCTATTAATCAACTTTCTCGTCGACTAAACCCCTTGTCTGAAATTGCTGGCCTTGTGCCAAAATTTGAAACTGTTGTTGTTATTAATTCTGACATTAATTAGCACAAGGCTTTAGACTGAACAAGATTTCTCTTTTTAAAATAAGTGTACAATAATAATAATACTAATAATAATAATAATTTTCCATGTCTTTCTTATAGGCTTGCGAAACTGAGATTTCCTACAGGGCACATGTTGATGAAACTAATGCCAAAAACAAGGAGTTGGACAAAATAAAGGTTTGTAATATTGGTTTCGAATTTTGGCACAAGGCCTGCAAGTTTGCAGGAGCAGATAAGTCAATTAGTTCGACTCCCGGCGTTAAATAAGCAGCTGGTACTTATTTTATTGGGACCATGAAGGCAGGGTTAGTCCTGACAGCATTTGAGCTCAGAATCTAAAGACAGACTAAGATGCTGCTAAGCATCCTGCCTGGAATTCTAAGTATGTATCTTTTGGAAGAACAGAATAGAGTAAGTGGAGCAAGAACACACATGAAATTGAAAAGTGTCGCTGAAGAGGTCACAGATGTGTGACGAAAGATTTCTGGACAATTGGCATGAGCTAAAATAATAAAATAAGAACAGTAATAAGTGAGTGAAGAAAAAAATATATATATATATAGTGTGTGTGTTTATTTGGTTAAAAAAAAACAGAAATGACCATCCCAAAATACAACAATATATATATATATATATATGACCTTTGGTAATATGCCGTGCTTGAGAAGACCCATCAAGCCAAGTGAGATCATAGTCGTGGCCGGTGCCAGTGTCGTGTAACTGGCTTGTTTAAAGCACCCTTCAAACGTTGGCCAATATGCCATGCTTGTGAAGACCTGTCGAACCGAGTGAAATTGTTATCCTGGCCAATGCCAGTGCCATCTGACCGGCACATAAAAAGCACTGTTTGAGCATTGGGCTTCATGGAGGCAGTGACAGGTGACCAAGACCTTTGGCGATATACTGTGCTTGAGTGGACCTGTCAAGCCAAGTGAGACCGTAGTCATGGCCGATGCCGGTGTCGGGTCAGTGGCACCCATGCTGGTGGCATGTAAAAAACACTCACTACACTCTCAGAGTGGTTGGCATTGGGAAGGGCATCCAGCCGTAGAAACCTTACCAAATCAAATCAGATCGGAACCTGGTGCAGCTTACCAGTTTTCAGTCAAACCATCCAACCCATACCAGCATGGAAAACAGACATTAAATGATGATGATAATATATATGTGTGTATACCCCTCTCTCTAAATCTATTTCTATCTTCTCTTTCTCTTCCCCTCCAGTTTATCATGCTTTCCTCCCCATCTCTTTCCTCATTCACATCAGATTTCATTTCTTTTCTTCTCCTTCCAGGGTGATCTTCTATCAAAAGTCTATGAACAGATTTTACTTTGTGATGAAACAATAAAAAATGTGAGTACTGCCATATATTGTTTTTCCTCTTACATCCTGTACTCTGATTCAATTGACTGGGTATGTTTATGATAAGCCAGGAGACTCTGCTAAGCTCTGTTGGCAGAATCTCTGTGGCTGGATGTCCTTCTTACCATTTTACAGAATAACTTGCAAGACATTTTTAAAAATCACTATGAACATATTTCTTTAACCAGTGTAATCCTAATTCTTTAATCATTGTAATGATACTTGTTTAACCACTGTAACCATTTTTTGCAGGTAACTGTTGAATATTTTGATTTATTACACAATATGACCGCAAGTGTACCTCTTCAGGTAAATTTCCTGTGCTTTTCCTCTGTGTGTCTGGTGTTGAAATTTTCAAGTGTGGAAACTGGGCGGAAACTGTAAAAACAGAAGTCAAGGGATTAATTTGATTGGAGAAGGGATTATCTAGCCAAGCAGTGTGAGATGATGAAAAGCCAAGAAGAAAAACAAAGGGAAAGTTGGAATTTAAATTGGAAGGTAGATAGATGCAGTTAAGGTGATGGATTAAAATATTGTTTAAAAAGAGGGGGAACAGGAAGGTGGATAGGTGCAATACATCAAACAACCACAGTCATTATGATTATAACGACAGATTAAAGTATTTTAGGGGTGAGTGAATGGGAATTGAATGTATTGCAGCAGAGACCAAGTGGCCAAGATTGAGTGGGTGGTGGGTAATAATCTTTTACCATAATTACACCACAGTTACATCGACCCATACAGAAATACACCCAATCCTATTCATATAAGTGCAGGCATGGCTGTGTGGTAAGAAGCTTGCTTCCCAACCACATGGTTCTGAGTTCAGCCCCGCTGCGTGATACCTTAGGCAAGTGTCTTCTGCTATAGCCTTGGGCCAACCAAAGCCTTGGGCCAACCAAAGCCTTGAGCCAACCAAAGCCTTGGGCCAACCAAAGCCTTGTGAGTGGATTTGGTAGATGGAAAGTGAAAGAAGCCTGTCATGTGTGTGTGTTCGTGTGTGTGTGTGTCTTTATATCTGTGTTTGCCACCCTTCACCACTTGACAGTCAGTTTTGGTGTGTTTACGTTCCTGTAATCTAGCAGTTCGACAAAAGAGATCAATAGAATAAGTACCAGGCACTTAAAAAAAAAAGTCTTGGGGTCGATTTGTTTCACTAAACCCCTTCAAGGTGACACCCCAGCAAGGCCACAGTCAAAATGACTGAAACAAGTATACAATAAAGTGATGTCCATTTTCTTCTATCGCTGCCATCCTAAACCCACATCTTTGTCTGTCCAACAGTTCAAGAGACTCTCTGAAAGCAGTAAGCAATACACACCAGCCAGTAAATATGCGGAATTTGTGCGTAGATTGCCAAGCAATGGTACCCACCAAACAGAAGAAGAGCTGTTTGTATTCAAACCTTACATCCCTACCACAAAGTGAGTACATCTGTGTTGTTTCTTTTTATATATTATCTGGCCCACATATGTTTCTTGTTTTATATTCTAACCAGCTAAATCCAGCCTTTCACACCTATCCTTCAATGTCGTTCTAAAAATATGCAGTCGTATCATCAAGATTTCAAAGCCATGAGATAATGTGTGATTGGTTAAGAACAATGTGAAAGGAAAAAAACATTACTTGTGACAAAATAATCTGAATGGTAAAGGGTTGAAAATAAATTGTTTTTACATATATATGGGAGCACCAAAATATTTTAAGTTCTTAGAGCCTTTATGGATTTAAGCTTAGGTTTAAAGATAAAGGTTCATTTCATATTATGTCTGCTACTGTGAATTCAATGACAAATCAAACATCAAATCAATCAAGATTTATTATAACGAAAACAAAAGTGGTACATGTTTATAGATTACGTTAATAGTTGAATATTTAGGTTAGAATCTTTGCTATAAAGTTTTTCATTCTCTCATATGTCTTGTTTTTTCCTTTTTTTTTCTCCTCTAGATCATCTGATGATAAGAAGACTTATCTGACCAACAGCCCGTCATATTCATCAGAAGCCCCATCACAGGAAGGGTCACCATCGTGTTATGATATTTCTGATGGAACTCACGGCAATAGTGGTATGTCGTTACCATCATCATCATCATCATCATTATTATTATTATTATAATATCAATGCGAGGTGCTGAACTGGCAGAATCGTAACCTTAAAACCCATATTTGCCCATAAAAACTGATGTCTTAAAATTTCACCGTATTTAGATTAAATGTTATGGTAAGCTTTTACAATCTGGAAGAGAAGGACAGTATGCAACTGTTAGCTACGGGTGTCGACTACCTACGGAACATTTCGTATGGTCAGTCAGATGCTTCCCGGCGAGTTCATGTCCAAACAAGTAGGAGCAGGTTTTGCGTTGTGAAAACGCAACCAGGGTTATATATGGGTTAACTGGCACTGTCAGCTGTGATGATAAGGGTCCCAGTTGATTCTGATTAACGGAACAGCCTGCTTATGAAATTATCGTGTAAGTGGCTGAGCATTCCACAGACACATGTACCCTTAATGTAATTCTGAGGGAGATTTAGTGTGACACAGAATGTGACAAGGCTGACCCTTTGAAATACAGATACATCTCACTTTTGCCAGCTGAGTGAACTGGAGCAGTGTGAAATAAAGTGTCTTGCTCAAGGACACAGTGCAGCAACAGGAATTGAACTTGTGACCCTACAATCATGAGCCGAATGCTCCTAACCTCTAAGCCACTTGCTCTCTCACACACACACTGTTACTGTTTCACCTCATCAGCCTCTTTTTCTTGATTGATTATCTCTTAACTCGTCTTTCTCTCTCTCTCTCTCTTTGTTTCCCTCTAGGATCTCGAGGGGTCAATATGAAGGACTGGTCTTCAGGAGATCTTGCTAGTGACTCAGATAGTTCTCCCTCTGCAGAATCTTCCCCTCCTGTCAGTCCTCGAGGTCCTATCGCATTGCAGACTTCCAATGTTAATTCCTTGGAAGACTTGGTACATGGAGATGGTGAAGATTCAGAATATAGTAAGTATTTATTTCATTAAATTGTAACATAAGAAATTATTCATCGCCATTTGACATCCATGTTCCATTGCTAGCATCAGTTGGTTATTGATTTATTTATTTATTATATGGGATGCACCAGACGAAAAAAAAAAACTAAGCAGCTTTTCTTCTGGCTCCATATGTTCTGAGTTCAAATTCCGCCAAAGTCGACTTAGCCTTTCATTTTTTCTGGATTCACAAAATAAAGTATCAATCAAATATACTGGTCAATGTAATTGACCAACTACCTTCTCACCAAATTCCAGGCTTTATGTCTATAATAGCAAAAATTATTATTATTATTATTATTATTATTATCATTATTATTATTGTAAAGGCGGTGAGCTGGCAGAATCGTTAGCATGCTGGGCAAAATGCTTTGTGGTATTTTGCCCATCTTTATGTTTTGAGTTCAAATTCCGCCAAAGTCGACTTTGCCTTTCATCATTTCGAGATCAATAACTTAAGTACCAGTAAAACACTGGGGATCAATGTCATCGACTTATCCCCTTCCCCCAAAATTGCTGGCCTTGTGCCTATACTAGAAAGGATTATTATTATTTTTATTTTTATTATTATTATTACTATTAATATTATTATTATTATTGTAGGTCAAACAAAATCTCAGAAAGTGTCAGACTCTACATCTAGTATTAAAGTAAGTAACCGTTCAAATTTTTTCATTTATTATTTTTTTTTTAATTACACATTTAGTTAATTCATTTTACCTGGGATGTGCTGTGGGTGGGTGGAGGTGTTGTACTTGTTATAATTGCTGGATTTTAGAAATGGGAGATAATTGTGCTGGAAGCACCACACTGAGCAAGATTTCTGTTGACATACAAATCCTAGTTAAATACTGAGATTGATGTAATCAATTTCCACCCCCACCCACCCCACCATCATTTTAAATTGCTGGCCTTGTGTCAAAATCAAAATCGATTAGCTCCACCCCCCAAATTTCAGGCCTTGTGCCCTAAAGGAGTATTGTTGCTGTTGTGTTTGTTATAATCATTGTGTGATTTCTTTATTTGTTTTAGTCAACTTTTTTTGGTAAACATTGTCACACATTTGGCATTAAGTTAGAAGACCATTTGAAGACATTCAACACTGATGTTCCCCTTATTATCAAAAAATGTCTCGGTGAAATTGAAAGAAAAGGGATCACAATCAAGGTGAGATAACTGCTTCTCTTTTTCATATCCACTGCTAAAAGTAATTGAGTCTTTGTCTGTGAAGAAATATTTGATGAAGCATGTAAGGAAAATTAAAGAAATCTGAAGAATTAGGTGTGGTTGTGTGATAAGAAGCTAACTTCGCAAACACATGATCGCTCTGGGTTCAGTCCCATTGTGTAGCACCTTGGACAAATGTTCTACTTGTGTGTGGATGTGAAAGATGGAAACTGAAAGAAACCAGTCATATATGTATGTATATCTGTGTATGCGTCTTTGTGTCGGTGTGTTTACATCCCTGTAATTTAGCGCTTTGGCAAAAGAGACTAATAGACCAAATACCTGACTTTAAAAAAAAAGAATAAAAGTACTGAGGTCGATTCATTCAACTGGAAGTTCTTCAAAGTGGTGCTCCAGCATGGTCCCACTCTAATGAAGGAAACAAGTAAAAGAAAAAAACGATATTTGTCTTTTGTGAAAAAAAAAAAAAAAAAAAAAAAGAAGGAAAAAATGGATTCCACCAGGAATACCTCGTCTTCTCACAGCATAATGAGAGCTTTCTGCAGTTAATGGCAATATAATTTTGAGGGAATATGTCCACTTTCCACAATCCAAGGGTTAAAATGTAATCATTGCTTTCTTCTTCTTCTTCTTGTCCATCACTTTTACCTGTTCTTCTTTATTCTGTTGTCTTACTTCAGGGTATCTATCGTGTATCCGGGGTGAAATCCAAAGTAGAAAATTTATGCATGCAATTCGAGGCTGATCCGGATGGTGTGGATCTCGAACAACAACACCCCAATGTTATCACTAGTGTCCTTAAGATGTACCTCAGACAGGTAAGTGTACTTGGGTTAACTTGCTAATGTTGTTGTTGTTGTTGTTGTTGTTGTTGTCTTGTGCTGGGTCAATACACTAATGGGGTTACCAGTATGGCTATGTGGTCAGGTCAGCATGCTTGTATGTAGTTATAAGCATTGATTATTAGAAATGCTGCCCTCACCCCCCACTTTGTTTGCCTTCAGTTATCCCAACTAATTCTCTGTTATTTGTCTTCCAGCTTCCGGAACCTTTACTTACATTTGATGCCTATGGAGGGTTCATCCAAACTGCCAAAGTAAGTTCTGTCAGAATTCCAATGTATCCTAGCTTACGTTTATAAAAGTCTAGGGACTATACACCTGACTATACATATACTGGTCCGGATTAAGATACATAGGGGCCCGAAGTACCCAAAAGATTTTGATACCACCCACCCCATATATATGTAATTCAAAATATAAACAATAATAAACCATAAAATTAATTTTTATTTTCCTAAATGAAACGGAATTAAGTGCAAAATGGAAAATAATGTTTATTTTTGTATATTTCTACTTTATTTATATTTGGCAAGTTTTCTCCTACTTTTTTTGATTGCAAAATCTTTGATCAGATCCTTAAAATTAATCTTACATAACACATCTGTTTCTATATTTAGTAGAGATAAGGCATCCTGGATAGTATTTTAGCAAGTTGAAATTGATTTCTTTTGTGCTGCAAACCATTTACCATTTCTGTGACCCCCGCTTTTCTTTGATGCCCTAATCTAATGCTTATTTTGCCTAATAGTTAGTCCAGTGCTGTACATATCTGCGCTCTTCTGTATGTAATGGATATATGTAAATTTTAAATTGAGATTATTGTTTAGGAATAATAATGGAACAGGAAACTCAGTACTAAGGGCCAAATTGTCTCTATATTTCAGGAAATTAATGCAGGTACAATATCAGGTGAGAAGATAATTGAGAAATTAAAAGAATTGATTGGACAACTTCCACCAGCAAACAGCAAAACTACTTCACTTTTAATTTCTCACCTTCAGCAGTAAGTTTACCATTTTGTCTCTCGTGATGATGATGATGGTGATGTTGTTATTAGTGATGATGGTGTTGGGGTTGGTATGAACATGGAATATGGAATATATGAATTGGCCATGCTTAGGGGACAACAAATTGGTGCATCGTTTTTGTATTAATGTTCAATTTTTTTCATGCTTGCATGGCTCAGATGGAATTTGTTGAGGCACATTTTCTATGGTTGGATGCCTTTCTTGTTACCATCTTTTATCTAAGCAAGATATTTCCTCATGACCAGACATCTTTTCATTGGAAGATAGGAAACAAATGACACTGCTTGTATGACAGTGACGCTTATTTACAATTCTCATGCTATGTCAAGATTGAGGGGACCCAAACATGCACACAACAGGCTTATTTCGGTCTCTACCATATCTACTCACAAGTCTTTATTAAGCTCTGGTCAGCATCAGAAGATTTTTCTCCCAAATGCCACACAATTGGACTGAACCCAAAGCCATGTGGTTGGGAAGCAAACTTGTTAACCAAAGAGCCATCTTTGCACATTTTTCTGAAAAAACAAAAACTAAAAACATGGCAGAGGAGGGAAATCTAAAAAACATGGTGGGGTCAGATTTTCTGCCATGGCAGTGTTTGGGTGGGCCTTTGTAGATGGGTTAACAAAAAGATCACAAAAAAAAAAAAAATGTTGAGTAATAGATCTATCCAACCCACACTCATTTGGAAAACCAATAAATACGGCATTATTTACATTATTTACATTTGACAGATATTAAATATGGAACTGTTCAGATAAATACTAATCTTAAAATGTTTGCCTATTTTCAGAGTATCCACAGAATCTGATGAGAACCAAATGAATGCCAGTAATTTAGGGATTGTCTTTGGCCCCACCTTACTCCGCCCTTAGTAAGTAACTAGACCCAGAACCTTCTGCATGCTTCCATGAATATTTTTTTTTGATATAGCGAAGGTGTTATACCACTGTAACCCTTTACATATATATACATATGTATGTATATGTGTGTATATGTTTGTGTGTCTGTGTTTGTCCCCACTCCCATCACTTGACAACCGATGTTGGTGTGTTTACATCCCTGGAACCTAGCTGTTCAGCAAAAAGAGACCGATAGAATAAGTATTAGGCTTACAAAGGATAAACCCTCGGGTTGATTTGCTCGACTAAAGACGGTGCTGCAGCATGGCCGCAGTCAGATGACTTAAACAAGTAAAAACATATGCATATATAGTTATTACTTCACAATACTCTATACTCCACTAAATACATACCCTAACCCTGACTGTTTGCTGTATAATTTCTTTTCTCTCTCTCTTACAGTGAAGGAACACCTCTGTCATCTCTGGTCGATACTTACTACCAAACCATGTCTGTGGAACTTCTCATTAAACACGCAGATGTAAGTTGGAACCTTCTTGTTTCCCTCCCCCACACACTCCTCTCTCTCTCTTTTTCTCTTCTACCCTGTTACATAACTACCCTTTGGACACGTAATACCGAACCAGTGCCAAAGTTATATTGTTTTAATCCAAATGAAAAAAAAAATTACATGTTGACATTCACTGTGTCCGATACTATTACTTCGTAAAATTTGATTTAATTTGATGTGGTAGAACCATTTGAGAATGCATAGAGAACAGACAGACAGACAGTCAAAGAATTTTATATATATATATATATATATATATATATATTTGCCATGATAGATTGCTGACCACTACATTTATATTTTTTTCTCCTTGTTTCTTTCTGTGTTCCTTTCAGTTGAAGGGCGTAGGCTCGAAACGTCAAAGACTTTCTCTATTCCCGAGTGTTAAACTAATACATCCATTTGTTGTTTACACCACCTGTCTTCGTTTGTTGTTTTTTTCGTCAATTCTCCCATATATATATATATATATATATATATATATATATATATATATATATATATATGTAGATGCTAATGGCATAAAAGACTTGGCACAGCCTTTTCTTAGACCACAAACACTGTCTTCTCACAACGAACCAAACTTTCCTAGAATCACCCATAGCTTTTGTGGTGTCAGTTAGTTACATGATGACGAAACAAATGGATGCTACAAGCATTGGAAACAATTTCAGTGGATTTTACACAGTACACCTATAACACCTATATATATATATATTAGATAAACCTAAGGTCTATGGTATGACTGCATATTTGGAACCAATAAGATGTGTATCTGTCATATACTGGGGTTAATAAGGAGAGTATTGTATGCGGATTTATTTGACTATGCCTTTTCTCTTATAAGTTTTAAAAAAAACTATTAGTGCGTGTCTGTTGCTTAACCTGAAAAACGTTTCCTTTTGTCTTTTTTTTTTTCTGCAGGAACTTTTTGGAGAGAAAACAGAAACTGTGATAATTCCATCTCAAGAAAGTAAGATCGTTGTTGCTGCTGTTGTTGTTGTTTTAGTGCCTGGTCAGCTGAATGGATGAAGCAGACCCCTCATCAAAAGTGTCCCAGCCATCACCCTCCTATCTATGTCTCATTCCCTTTTTAACCCTTTAGCATTTAAACCAACCATATCTGGCCAAAATGTTCTTCTTGTTTTATGTTCAGACTGGACATATCTGACCCCTCAACCAATCCTAAAATATCATTCTAAAAATTAGCAGTTACCTCATTAAATTCTCAAAGCTATGAGATAATGCATGAGTAATTTTTTAAAAATGTAAATAAATAAGCATTACTTTTGACTGAATAAAGTGAATGCTAAAGGGTTAAGATAGTAATGTGTGATTTAAAGGAGACTTAGCTGCTATTTCTAACTCGTAGGGTTGAGTAACCATGTTAAGGGACCCTCGTTAGTGCAATTTTGCTGTTGTGAGGTAAAAGACTGGAGAATTGACAAGTACAGGTACAGCTGTGTGGTTAAGAAGGTTGCTTCCCCACCTTGTGGTTTAGGGTTCAGTCCCACTGTGTGGCATCTTGGACAAATGTCTTTTATAACAACCTGGGACCAACCAAAGCCTTGTGAGTGGATTTGGTAGGCAGAAACAGAAAGAAGCCTGTAATAAAGTTTAAGGATGATGAGCAAAACAGCTATGTTTCCAGGGGTGAATTATTCAAATCCCAAAGAATTTCACTCAATACATGGCTATGATGCTCCCCCACTACTTCTGCTCATCATCAGAGGTATGACAATTGTGTGTATGTGTTTGTGTATGTATATATATACATACATACATATATAAAATATTAGTTAAAGAATAAAAAGACTGGGTTAACGACTCAACATATCACACCCCCTCAATGAACATATATAAGAAACACAGCATAATCCATCAAACATAAGGACTAAGAAGAAATAACGCAAGAAGAAATAATAAATAAATAAAAATATAGCATATAGTATAAAATTTTTATACACGAATATATTGGTTCAACCGATAACATGGAACTGAAAAAAATTGAGTTAAAGGTATAAAGCAATACACGTGAATATCATTTCATAGAAGTTAAAAAAGTTAAAATTAATACGAATAAAAATTAATACGGAAGGAGTAAAAATTATCTGCATTTGAGGATTCCAAAAAAAAAAAAAAAAAAGAAATGAAAAAAGTGCCATTTTAGAATAGCCAAACAGGCTGCAGTATCAAAACCAATCTACAAGGTTTCAATTCACCCTAACGTAAACTAATGCACTAGTTATTATTTATTACTTTTAAATTTATTTTTATCTCTATACAGTTTCAACTAAATTAAAAATTTATTTACGTTAGGGTGAATTGAGACCTCGTAGATTGGTTTTGATACTGCAGCCTGTTTGGCTATTCTAAAATGGCACTCTTTTTTTTTTTTTTTTTTTCCCCCCTTGTGCATGTCATGACTTTGTACGTCTGTTTACCCTGACGAGGGGGTAATCACCAGTTTACACTCTATTGTGTTTTGAAATACAGTGGTGTACCTCCGAAATGGCCATAGGTATTGTATGAAATTAGTGAAATTGCTTTTACTGATGGATACCTGCGGTGTACTGTGATTGTTTTTGGCTCATGTGTGGTGAACCTTTTTTGACATGGTGAGCGCAATTGAACTTTTGCCTGTTGATACCTGCCGGGTGCCTGTTGTGCGCTCTTGTGTGTGCCGGATTGGTGTGAACTTGCCTTTTGGTGTCTACTGGTTTTGAGGTGTGAAATGTGCCCGAGGGAGTTGAAGAACTTTGAACTTTAATTCTACATGGTGTTAAATCACTTCTGTCCTTGTTTTTTCAACTGATAGACTACTTTATGGTACCTCATTTCTTCATTTCATTTTATTTTACTATATTGACTTTTATTATATTATTATTTGAAATTTTTACTCCTTCCGTATTAATTTTTATTCGTATTAATTTTAACTTTTTTTAACTTCCATAAAATGATATTCACGTGTATTGCTTTATACCTTTAATTCAATTTTTTTCAGTTCCATGTTATCAGTTGAAACAATATATTTGTGTATAAAAAATTTTTTTAGTATATGCTATATTTTTATTTATATTTATTATTTCTTCTTAGTCCTTATGTTTGACGGATTATGCTGTATTTCTTATATATGTTCATTGAGGGGGTGTGATATGTTGAGTCGGTAACCCAGTCTTTTTATTCTTTAACTAATATTTTACTCTTGTCTCAGTTACTCTGAGCACTTCTCCTTGCAGCCCTGTATAAAATCTATTGGTTTCCTAATAAGAAACCATTAATATTATATATTTTACATACATATATATATATATATATATATATATATCATCATCATCATCATCAGTGGGCCTCCCAGGGGTGAGTTGGCTGAGTTCCTTTTGAACAGGCCTCACAGAAGCAAGATGGCTGAGTTCCTTTGAAGCGTTGGGCCTCACAGAACCAATGACCAAGGCCTTTGGCATGATGTCATGCTTGAGAAAAAGACCCATCAAGCCAAGCAAAATCGCAGTCGTGACAGATATTGGTGTAACGTAAATGGCACCTGTGCTGGTGGCATGTAAAAGCACCCATTACACTCTGAGTGGTTGGCATTAGGAAGGGCATCCAGCCACAGAAAACCATGCCAAATCAGACTAGATCCTGGCGCGGCCTTCCAGCGTGCCAGTATGGACAACGGACACTAAGTAATGATGATGATGATATGCCTATGTAGCTCTATGTGTGTGTTTAGTAACCACTGAAGCTTCTTTCCATGGATACTCTAAATTCCACATTCCCATTTATCGGTGCAGTGATATAAAAATGTGAATTTCTTATTCAAGGTACCACAGCTAAAGAAAAACATGAAAGAGTTCCCTCAACAAAATCTTCAAAGTAAGAAATATTTGGTTTTTTTCTAATGTACGTTTTTTTTGTGTGAAGTTGTAATGGTGTGGGGAAGGGGAGAAGGAAAATAAAATCTTTAGCCTTTTTTTCCCCCCATCTGTTATTGATAGATTGTTTGTGGGACGAATATAGTAGACACTGTATATTTTTTTGGTGGGTGGGGATCATTGTTTCAAATGATCGGACACAATCCTTAATAGCCTACATGATTCTTATGATCTGACATGGCTCGTGGCAGTCCAACGTGGCTCTTGTGGTCCAACTTGGTTCTTAGTGATTTGATATGGCTCTTGGCAACCTGACGTAGTTCCTGCTAGTCCGATATGACTCTTGACCATCCAAAATGACTCTTGATCATCCAATGTGACTCTCAATTTGGTTTAGATATTTCACCAACAAAATATGTTCAACTCCATGTTACACCCGATCAGATCAAAGGTACTCCAACCATGACTGTCACAACTTGTTTTTTGGTTTGTTCTTTATTTTAAACTGTTAAGACTATCCATTTTGTCCATTTTTTTAAGGCGATAAGGTTTATTGAGTAACGATTCAGTTGCTATTTTTAACAAGTCAAGCAGTCACATTCAGATTTTTTTACCTTCATTTATAGAAATTTTCCTTCTTTATAAATATTGAATGGTGTAAGGTATCTGACATGTTTATCATATTTGGTTAACCATCAAATCTCAGACATACTTGGTTGGTTGGCATTTCTGTAAGAGCTTCATGAATTCTTCATAACTGGACAAGTAAAACAGATTTTATTGGTCATGGTGAATCTAGGGGGAACTCGTGAGAATTGAACTGAAGATCAGCTACTTAACGGCAACATAGACTCCCCCCTCCCCTCTCTCTCATTACCTTTTTTCTTTAACCCTACAATTTATCAACAGTCAAGGGTCTGGGTTTGTTTTTCTATAAATGTTTGTTTAAAAAAAATGTTTCAAAAGTGAAATAAAAAAAAGAAACACAAAACAATATTTATATTATTTAGAAAATCTGGTGGCTCTCAAGAAGAATCTCCAACACTGGAACAACTGGCGTCAGAGGTAAGCAGAAAGTCTTCACTTTTCTTCCATTTAGTTCTTTGTTCTTCTGTTCTACTTTTCTTTTAATCTTGTTTCTTTTTTCTTTCCTTGTTTCAATTCTTGCTAAATGGGCAATAAAATACACACACACCTACCCTCTTACTCCACACACAGTGGATATATATATATATATATACAACAGGCTTCTTTCAGTTTCCATCTACCAAATCCACTCACAAGGTTTTGGTCAGCCCAAGGCTTTAGTAGAAGACACTTGCCCAAGGTGAGACTGAATCTGGAACCATGTGGTTGGGAAGCAAGCTTTTTCCCACAGCCACACCTGTGCCTATATATATATACATATATATATATATATATATATATATATATATATATACAGGGTGGCCCAAAAGTAGGTTTACAGTTATCACGTAGGCACTTTAAATTTCTTTTAAAACATTTTATAACATTTAAATTTCTATCTTACAAACTGAATGGTGAGCTTGACAAATTAAACTAAATTAGCATAAAATAATGGTTTCATATTTTTTTTATAATCAGGGTCTAAACTGTTAATATATGAATGCAAAAGAGATAGTTGAATAAAGGTAAACCTACTTTTGGGCCACCCTGTATACACACACACACACACGCCTACAGACTAATGTTCCATTAGACAAATACACATACGCATTGTTCAGTCACAAATGTGTGTGCATATAATGCATTAGTGTGTCTGCATGTAAACACACATACAGATTAATGTCCTATTACATACATACACACACATATATGTATATATATATACATATATGTGTGTGTATGATGATATATATATATGTATATATCAGGCATGTGCCGTGAGTAATTGCTCAGGGTAGGCAGTTGGTGACGTTTATGTAGTAAAACACACAAAAAAATAAGTGAAACACAAGCACGTAACTGAGTTGGAGGTAGAATTACTTCTGCCTTTATAGCGCATAAAGAAAACGTTGTTGTAGGAATGTACGCAGCACATGTACTACAGCAGTACTATCCTTAGTTTTAATACCGAGATTGAAAGGCAGGGGCGAAATTATGCCTACCAAATCTACAAAAAAATAAAATATTTTGCATTGTATGCATAATAATCAGAGTAACGTTCATAATTTATTGAAGTAGGTGCAGACTTTGCCATGAAAGGAAAATGTTCTTATCAATCTATTTCATTCTGAGTAGGCACTGCCTACCTTGCCTACCCGGGTGGCATACCCCTGAGATATACATATATATGTGATGATATAGATATATGTATGTATATGCTCGTACACACAGTTGATACTTCTTTATGATTTCTTTATCATTTAGTAGTAATAATAATGATAATAATTCATTCATGAGGCCCATGGTAATGGCAAATTGTCTAAATTTTCTTTCAGTTTTGATGCATAAATTTCTAATTCTTTGCAACCTTGATTTGTTATATTTGAATATTTTGGTTATGTCTTCGATTTTGTTCCAAAGTTTAAGGTTGCTGATTGTGTAACAGCCTGGAACATATGTAAAGGGAGGTAAGAACGAAGAGAACCTAGGCATACATGTGATTTGTATTTCATCTTTGACTCTTTGGTGGTTTTTGGACACTTGGTATCATCAATCAAGTTTTTTTTTTCCCCTTAAATTGTACAAAAGCCAAATTACACACACACACACACACTCACACAGAGACAGACACACTCACACAGACAGACACACTCATGCAGACTGACACTCCGGACACACTCGCACACACAGACATACACGCACACAGACAAACAGACACACACACAGACAGACACGCACACATGCACGCACACAGACTCAGACAGATACACTCGCAGACAGACGCACACACACACACAAACTGACAGACACGCACACAGACATACTCATTCAAACACACACACACACACACACACACACACAGATATTACCTTTGCTATATTTGCTTACACCTCCTCACATTCTGAGTTCAAACCCCACCGAAGCTAACTTTGCCTTTCACCCTTTCAGGGGCCAATAAAATAAAAGCACCAATGATGTACTGGGGTTAATGGTATTGCCTAACCCCTTGCCACCCAAGACTTCTGGCCTTGGTGTCTAAATCAAAAACCATTATCATTATTATTATTATCATTATTATTATTATTATTATTATTATTGCTCTTGTTTATTATTATTATTCTTTTCCAGTATCAATTTAATATTTCTTGTTATTTGCATGTTGCTTCCAATTTCTTCATTTTTTCATTCTTTTCTCTTTTTTTTTTCCTTTTTTTTATTTTTATATTTTCATATTTATTTTTTCCCATTTCAAGTCATTCGCTGTGAGCTCTGCTTTGCCTGTATCTGTTGCTGACAATGCCTCTACCACCACCACCACTATTATTACTACTAGTACTACCACCACTACCACCACTACCATCAACAATACCATCACCACTACTACCACCACCACCTCTACATCTCCTTTGGCCCAAACTACTACTATTACTACCACTACCTCACACGATCCCATTTCATCTGGTGAGTAAATAAAAATGAAATTGAAAAGATATATATATATGTATATAAATATGTGTGTGTATACATATGTGTGTATCCCGGTTTTAGAATAGCTACACTGTATCCCTGTTGTAAGAGGTGACTAAAAAGGTTGGTGACAGGAAGAGCATCCAATTGTAAATCACTAGCTTGGGAAACTTGAATAACCCATAACATCATAGGAAAGAAAATCTCAAAACAATTATATGTATTTATTTGTGTTTACATATATATATATATATATATGTATATATATCTGTAAAAATATGTGACACTTATTCGGTAGCCATGATATACCCTTTTATATATATATATATATATATATATATATATATATATATATATTGTTTCTCAACTACATGGTTCCAGGTTCAGTCCTACCCCATGACACCTTGGGTGTCTTTTATTATAGCCTTGGGCCAACCAAAGTCTTATAAGTGGATTTGGTTGACAGAAACTGAAAGAAGCCTGTTGTATGTATGTATGTATGTATGTATGTGTGTGTGTGTGTCTATATATGTATGTGCATGCATGCATGTGTATGTAAGTTGTTGCTTCCTTGTTTTGACATCCTGTGTGTATGTATGTGTGTGTATATATATATACACACACTGACACACACATGCACACAAGGTACAAGTATGGCTGTGTGGTTAAGAAGTTAGCTTTGCAATTACATGGTTTTGAGTTCAATTACACTGCACAGCACCTTCAGTGCCATTTCCCTGGGACAACCAATGCTTTCTGAATAGAACTGGTAGACAGAAACTATATGGAAAGCCTATGTGTGTCATCGTCATTAAATTTCCATATTGGCATTGGTTAGACAGTTTGACAGGATCCAGCAAACCCACAGACTGCATGGTTGTCTGTTCGGGATGGTTTCTATGGCTGGATATATATATATATAATCATATGTGTGTGTCTCTTTATATTAAGGTTGCCATTTCACAGTTTCATGAGTTACCATATGAACTGAACTGTGATACATTGTTTACATTCCTTGTTGGCATGACAACCAGGCATTCTGTGAGATTAAAATCCCTTATTTGAAAAACAGCTGACAGCAAGAGAAGCATTTAGCTGTAAACCACTGCTCAAATAAGTCACCATCTAACTCATGCTTACATGGAAAAACAGACATAAAATACACAAATGGCTATCAAATATTTAAAACAAACTAACATTTAAACTGTGTCTAGGGAGAGTCATTCTCTTTTGGTGCCTTATAATTTAACACATTCACCAGGAAAATTTTCACTTATTTCTTTTTTATTTTTCTAAAATTTTCATTGTGTCTTGCAACCTTTTCAATAGTTTTGACTCTGTCCGTTATTCACGGAGTCAAAACTATTGAAAAGGTTGCAAGATGCAACGAAAATTTTAGAAAAATGAAAATGAAACAATTGGAAATTTTACCGGTGAGTGTGTTAAATTGTAAAGCACCAAAAGAGAATGGCTCTCCCCAGACACAACAAAATATGCTTCAACACACGAACACACATAAAGAATCTTGCAAACCAAATCCCAAAACGAAATAACATTTAAACATTTATTCAAAAATAAATTCTAAAAACAAACAAAATCAAAAAAATAACGATAAAGACAGCAACACCAATAACAACAACAATGGCCCGGTCTTTGATTTCTTATCAATTGGGAATATTGATTGGTTTGTTACCAATCAATATGAAAAGAGTAACATCAAGACTATCTTCACTTTCCTTTCTTTTCTCTCTTCTTCTGGAATAGAATTTGTTGTGTGTGCATCCCACCCACCTTTTCTCCTTCTTTCTGTCTGGGATAAAATAAGTACCATGAGGAGGTTGTATGATGACCGATGACCGAATGATTTCATTGGTTTTGACCCCAGACTTTCAGATTTTTTTATTAATAAAATTTGTACACAAAAGAAGAAAGGAGTTGGAACTGGTTGACCGTTATTGAGTTACTACCGATCAGAATGGCATTTTACCATTACTACAAAAGCAGATTTACTGATAAATGAAAAGGTAACAGGCTGTTAAACAGTTTTGTGAATGGGTGACAAGGTTAGAAAGGTCACAAGCCATAAACTTTTCTGTGCTCAGATGAAAAGATCAGAAGCCATTCAATTTTCAGTGACAAATATGTCCATTGACCTGGGACCACACAACAACCAGTTTTACTCCTCATATTATTCTCATGTGCTCCCTTTCTCCCTCATCCTCTCTACCTTTCTCTCTTTACCTCTCATCTTCTCCTCTCTCTTTCCCCTCTCTTTAGCTCTCATCCTCTCTCCCTCTCTCTCTCACTCTTTAGGTCTCATCCTTTCTTCCCCTCTCTCTTTAGCTCGCATGCTCTCTCAGCCTCTCTGTTTAGTTCTCATGGTCTCTCTCTCTCTCTCCCCTCTCTTTTGCTCTCATGCACTTTCTCTGTTTCTCTTTTGCACACTTCCCCTTTTACTCATGCTGTCATGCCCCCACCCTCACATCCTTTGCTCTTGTGCTTTGTCTCACTGACATGTTCTCTCTCTCTCTATCTCTCTCTCTCTCTATCTGTCTATCTCTCCCCCCCTCCCCAACTAATTTCTCCTCAAACCCATGCTTGTACACATCCTCTCATATACAAACACACAAGCATACTAACACAAAAGTCTTTTTTTTTTTGGAAATGTATGTATTGAATAATTAAATCCCAGATATACCATATCTAAATAGAAGAGGAGGGTCATGGCTGGAAGGCCTTTGACCAACAGTCTACTGGATCATGGCCAATTTTGGGATAAACAACAAGTGTAGCTACTCTGAACTGATGAGCTCCAGATTTGCTAGAAATAACAGCTAAATCTTCCTCATCGTACCTTCGCAACATTAAAAAGGAAGGACAGATTGATTGATCGATAATGTCATCTTTGACACTAACCAATGGGATAGTCATGGCTGGAATGCCTATGATCACAGGTCTGCCAGATCTGAGGTGACCTGGGGCTGAACAGCAACTATCACTTTGAAGCTATGTGATAGTTTCAGTAGTCGTTCAGCTTGCTAGAAATAGCAGCCAAATGTCCCTCCTGTCAAAAGGCATGGGCATGCTGGGCAGTTGCCCAGGGCTCCATAGGTTTACAGGGGTCTGGATAGATCTGGATCTTAACTCTGCTAAGATGGGACCTGCCTAGATACAGTGTGTCTGAACGCAATGGACAGAATAGTTGTGAGTGGAACACCTCTGCTTAAAAATCTTCACTAAATCAGATCAGAGGTGAACAACAAAAGCAACAGCTCACATATATGTGTGTGTGAGTGTGTGTGGTGTCAGGCTCGCAATTGTGAGGTAATGAGTTCGATTCCTGGACCGGGTTGTTTGCTGTGTTCTTGAGCAAGACACTTTATTTCACATTGCTCCTGTTCACTCATCTGTAGAATTGAGTTACAATGTCACTGGTGCCAAGTTGTATTGGCCCCTTTGCCTTTCTCTTGGATAACATCGGTGGTGTGGAGAGGGGAGGCTGGTCTTCATTAAACAACATTACCCAGACTTGTGCCTCGGAGGGGGAACTTTCTAGGTGCAATCCCATGGTCATTCATGACCGAAGGGGGTCTTTACCCTTTTTTTATATATAAATCACACATCTGTGTGTGCCTGTTCCATCCATATGATCATGCTCACTCATGTATCATCATCATCATTTAACGTCTACTTTCCATGCTAGCATGGGTTGGACGATTTGACTGGGGACTGGTGAACCAGATGGCTACACCAGACTCCAATCTGATCTGGCAGAGTTTCTACAGCTGGATACCCTTCCTAACGCCAACCACTCTGTATGTGTATGTGTGTATATATATATATATATATATATATGTTAACGACCCCTTTGATTGTGAATGATGATGGGATTACACCAAGAAAGTTCTCCTCTGAGGCACAAGTCCAGGAAAGGTTGTTTATATAAGACCAGCAGTCGCCCATGCACACCAGCCTCCCCTCGCTATGCCATTGATGTTATCCAAGGGAAAGCCAAAGGGGCCGACACAGCTTGGCACTCGTGACGTCACAGCTCAATTCCACAGCTGAGTGAACTAGAGCAACATGACATAAAACGTCTTGCTTAAGAACACAACACACAACCCGGTTCAGGAATCAAACTCACTACCTCATGATTGTGAGCCCGACTCTAACCACTGAGCCATGTGCCTTCACATATACACACACGTAAGTGGAAAAATGAAAGAAAGAGGCACTCAGCATATTAATAGGTACTCTTGATGAGATGATTATGTCCTCCTAATTTAAGACATATGGAACTGAGTGAAATTATAAAAAGTATATGTATGTGTGTGTATGTTGCCTCCTACTCTTTCTCTGTGTCATACACATACTCACAAATCTATGTATACACATATTATAGCCTACATTTTAATCATCCAATGAGAGGGGGTGTATACTGATCTTGTCTCCCTCAACCTTCAAAAGACTATCACTACGTGTGTGTATATATATATACACACACACATATATACACACACACACACACATGCTAACATGAATATGTATATACATACACACATATGTATATAAACACATATATATATACTTTATTTGTGGGTTAACCAGTCTACCATTGGTTTCGTGTTAAGAGCGATATCTTGTAACAATTATCAAACCAACATCTCATACAACAGGCTTGATAATTGTTACGATATCTACATATCTCGTGACATAAAACCAATGGCAGCCTGATTAACCCACAAAATAAAGAGTATTTATCCACCTGTTCCTTGTTCAGCCACCATTCTCATTGTTCGATATTAACATATCTAAAATTAAACCTCATTTTCTCTGCCCTCAGCATATTACTGCAAACCGTAAACTTCTACTACAGAGCCCCGATAATACTTAACCTAAAGACCATCTTAACTGCATTACAATCCCCTCTCTTCAGGCAAAGTAAACCACTAAGAACCTACACTAAATGGTAGACAGTCCAATACTAAGCTTCACTCCTTCAGCATTCTGAAACGGTCTCTGGTTTGAGAATAACGACTTCCTTTCCTTCACACCTGTCTCAAGAGACCAAGGATCACGAGTACCACCTTTGCTCCTGATTGTATACTACTACTGCTACTTAACACAAACCCCTTAGATTGTGTCCAAAGAAAGGTTACTTGACTGGCTGTCATGAAGTAACCATCTCACTCCAGCTTCTCAGCCACAGACATGCTGTCTCTCCTCTCTCTACTAATATGGCTTCTACTTTTCTATAATAGCTATAATAATAATAATAATATTAATAATCTGTATATTATTCACTACTATAACAGCCTCTTCTGCTCAGGCAGGTCTCTTGCTACTGCTATTTGGGCTGGTCTACCTCTACCTCAACTCGGGCTGGTTTCCCACCACCTCAACTCACACTGGTCTCCTGCCACCTCAACTTGGGCTGATCCTCTGCCATCTCTACTCGTACTGGTCTCCCGCCACCTCTACTCGGGCTGGTCTCCCGCCACCTCTACTCGGGCTGGTCTCCTGCCACCTCTACTCGGGCTGGTCTCCCGCCACCTCTACTCGGGCTGGTCTCCCGCCACCTCTACTCGGGCTGGTCTCCCACCACCTCTACTCGGGCTGGTCTCCCGCCACCTCTACTCGGGCTGGTCTCCCGCCACCTCTACTCGGGCTGGTCTCCCGCCACCTCTACTCGTGCTGGTCTCCCGCCACCTCTACTCGTGCTGGTCTCCCGCCACCTCTACTCATACTGGTCTCCTGCCACCTCTACTCAATCATTCCTTTCTCTCTCTCTCCTACACACACACACACACACACACACACACACACACACACACACACACACACACACACACACACACTAATCGTTTCTGCATGGCATAGTTTATTCTTTTCTCTTTCTAGTCAGTTATTTTCTTTTGTGTGTGGGAATGCAATTCTTCAATTTTTCCCAAATTGGCCGAAAAAAAAGAAAGAAAAAAAACAAATGTTGCCATCACTCCCTCCCTCCCTCCCCTCTCTCTTTCTTTCTCTCCATCTCCCCTTCTCTTCCTCTCTCCATCCTCTCCCTCTCCTTATCTTCCCACTCCCCTCACTGCACATGTTTCTCTCAACCTTTCATTTTCTATTTACTCTCTCTCTCTTTCTCTCTCTCTTTCACAAATTCTGCATGACATATTCTCTCTCTCCCCTCCCTCCATCTCTCTCTCCCCTCCCTCCATCTCTCTCCCCTCCCTCCATCTCTCTCTCCCCTCCCTCCATCTCTCTCTCCCCTCCCTCCATCTCTCTCTCCCCTCCCTCCATCTCTCTCTCTCCCCTCCCTCCATCTCTCTCTCTCCCCTCCCTCCATCTCTCTCTCTCCCCTCCCTCCATCTCTCTCTCTCCCCTCCCTCCATCTCTCTCTCTCCCCCTCTCTCCATCTCTCCCCCCTTCCCCTCTCCTCTCTCTCTCTTTCCTCTCCTCTCTCTCTCTTTCCTCTCTCTCTCTCTCTTTCCTCTCTCTCTCTCTCTTTCCTCTCTCTCTCTCCTTCCTCTCTCTCTCTCTCTCCTTCCTCTCTCTCTCTCTCTTCTCTCTCCTCTTTCCCCTCTCTCCTTCTTTCTCTCTTCTCTCTCCTCTTTCCTCTCTCTCCTTCTCTCTCCTTCCTCTCTCTCCCCCTCCCTCCATCTTTCTCCCTCCCCTCTCTCTCTCTCTCAGTTCCCTCCCTCTCCACTTTCCATCCCCTTCTCTTCCTCCCTTGTCCCCCCCCACTCACCACCTCTCTTTCTCTTCTCTTCTGCAACAGTTTCTCATGTAGAATTTAGGTGTTTTGTATTTTCTTGAATTTTAACTCTCTTCAGTGACACACACACACACACACACATTGTTGGAGCTGACCGTTGTCCAGTTACTTCTAAATTTCATTCTTGCAGGGGGGGGTAAATTTTGGGATGTATGTTTCAAATAAGTACATGTGTGTGTGTGTGTACATACCGTGGCACTCCATCAATTATTACGTCGAGGGTTCCAGTCGATCCGATCAACGGAACAGCCTGCTCATTTATTAACATGCAAGTGGCTGAGCACTCCACAGACATGTGTACCCTTAATGTAGTTCTCGGGGGGGGGGGGGGGGATTCAGCGTGACAGAGAATGTGACAAGGCTGACCCTTTGAATTACAAGTACAACAGAAACAAGAAGTAAGAGTGAAAGAAAGTTGTGGTGGAAGAGTACAGCAGGGTTTGCCACCATCCCCTGCCGGAGCCTTGTGGAGCTTTAGGTGTTTTCGCTCAATAAACACTCACAGCGCCCGGTCTGGGAATCAAAACCGCGATTCTACAACCGCGAGTCTGTTGCCCTCACCACTGTGTGTGTGTGTATGTATGTATATATATTTATGAGTACAGCAATGAATTCCGGGTAGAGGTAGGGGTCCACCAAGGTTCCGTCCTCAGCCCCCTCTTATTTACCATAGTCCTCCAGGCAATCACAGAGGAGTTCAAGACAGGTTGCCCCTGGGAGCTCCTCTATGCTGATGACCTTGCCCTAATTGCGGAGTCACTATCAGAACTAGAGGAGAAGTTTCAGGTGTGGAAGCAAGGTCTAGAATTGAAGGGCCTTAGAGTCAACCTAGCTAAAACCAAAATCCTAATAAGTAGGAAGGTAGATAAAACACAAACCCCTTCAGGTAGACGGCCCTGCTCAGTATGTAGAAAAGGAGTAGGTAGTAACTCTATAAGATGTACCCGGTGCAAGCTATGGACACATAAGAGGTGCAGCAACATCAAAGGCAGGTTAACTAGCAAGTTAGTTTTTGTTTGTGGCAGATGTTCAGGTGCAATAAAGACTGTAAACAAACAGGAAACAACTTCTATCTCATTCCAGGGTGAAAAACTAGAGGTAGTCGATAGCTTCCGCTATCTGGGCGACCAAGTTAGTAGTGGGGGTGGGTGCGCTGAAAGTGTAGCTGCTAGAATAAGAATAGCCTGGGCAAAGTTTAGAGAGCTCTTACCCCTGCTGGCGACAAAGGGACTCTCACTCAGAGTAAAAGGCAGACTGTATGACGCATGCGTACGAACAACCATGCTACATGGCAGTGAAACATGGGCTGTAACTGCTGAGGACATACGTAAGCTCACAAGGAATGAAGCCAGTATGCTCCGTTGGATGTGTAATGTCAATGTGAATACCCGTCAGAGTGTAAGTATCTTGAGAGAAAAGCTGAACATTAGAAGCATCAGTTGTGGCGTGCAAGAGAGACGATTGCGCTGGTATGGACATGTGGTGAGAATGGATGAGGATAGCTGCGTGAAAAAGTGCCACACCCTAACAGTTGAGGGAACCCGTGGAAGAGGTAGGCCCAGGAAGACCTGGGCTGAGGTGGTGAGGCAAAACCTTCGTACATTGGGCCTCACCGAGGCGATGACTACTGACCGAGACCTTTGGAAATGTGCTGTGCATGAGAAGACCCGGCAAGCCAAGTAAGATCGTTGCCAGTGCCCCTGGACTGGTTCTTGTGCGGGTGGCACATGAGATGCACCATTTTGAGCGTGGCCGTTGCCAGTACCGCCTGACTGGCTCCCGTAGGATTTTTGAGCAAGATCGTTGCCAGTGCTCCTGGACTGGCTTGTGCGGGTGGCACATAAAAGACACCATTTCGAGCGTGGCCGTTTTCGTGCGGGTGACATGTAAAAGCACCCACTACACTCTCTGAGTGGTTGGCGTTAGGAAGGGCATCCAGCTGTAGAAACTCTGCCAAATCAGACTGGAGCCTGGTGTTGCCATCCGGTTTCACCAGTCCTCAGTCAAATTGTCCAACCCATGCTAGCATGGAAAGCGGACGTTAAACGATGATGATGATGATGATATATGTATATATATATATATATATATATATATGTATATTGTCAGTGGATCATATATCCAAATGAAAAGCACACTCGGGGGGGGGGGGGAGGGCAACATTGTATTTATATCAAGTTAAATATATGTCCAGTCTGCGAAACCACTGGTCACTTTATGACCAGACATATATTTAGCTTCATATAAATATATACATACATATATAGATACACGTACAGCATACATACATATATAGCTGTATGTGTCCTGTGTAATTCTGCTAACCAAACTTAGAATACATAGCTGAGTACTTTCCACTTCGTTCCACCGAATAAAACAATGTGTTTGTGCCTGTGCATATATACTTGTGTGTGTGTGTGTGTGTATTCTTTATTTTCGTTTATATAAATATGAATTGATATACATACATAGCATGGTTTTGCGATTAAGAAACAGTGGAATAGAAGGATGCGACTATCTGCTTTTAACCCATTAAGTCCCAAAGTACTTAAATTTCTGAATATTACTTTAAAATTTTTACAGATGATTGAAAATAGGTTAAAATTTTAAAAATAATTATTAAAACTCCTTTACTTCAAGTAGAAATGGAAATACTCAATGTCCTATAAATAGGACACTGAGACAATGTGATATAGCTTATTTAATGTCCTCATTTAGTGTCCTATTTTTGCCTTCCATTCTTTTGAGGTAGAAAAATAAAAAGAACTGTATAAATTGAAGGCAGTAATTGAGTGGAACCATTGGAGGGATCGTTAAAGATGCCTTGTGGTATTTGTTTTGGCTCTTTAAATTCTAATGTCATCATTTGTGACAGCACTGATGCAAGTGATGTATCGGCCCAAGTTGGCGACCTTTCTGTTAAATAAACATTAGTACAGTTCTATATTTAAGAGATGAGGAATTATGTACATTACACTGCCTGGAATCGAACTTGGAATCATGGGCATATGGCGTAGTGGTTAAGAGTGCAGGCTACTAACCCCAAGATTCTGAGTTCGATTCCAGGCAGTGACCTGAATAATAATAATAATAATAATAATAATAATAATAATATCGAAAAATACCTTAGAAATGAAAACCCAGGATTGAAATTTCCCCAAGACACCTGATGAAGGCTGGAGGGTATATCAGCTGAAACGTTGTGTTAACAACAAACAAGATGAGGACAAATATCCATCAAATGTAAATAATGTAAGTAATAAACATCAGTGTTGGGAGGAAGGGAGGAGACTTACATCTATGTCCAGCTGCTGGTCTTCCTGAAAATATCTTGCCCAAGCCTTCACATGCATGTGCAGATGCTTGGTCAGACTTGAGCAACAGATGCATTGTATATGTTATGAGATAAATATGATCTCTTGTTTGGTTTAACACCATGGGAAACAGGTGTTAAATCATAGTGATGATGGTGATGATAATCTGGACTTTGGCTGCATTTAGCTGAGTCCACTCTGTCGAAAGCATTTGGAGCAGGTTTCCAGTCCAAGGATAACTTGTTCTTTTGACTCACCTCTTCCAAGGGTCATTGTTTCTGCTTCTCTTACTCACCAAATCTGTCTCCGGGATACTTCTAAAGTTGTATCTGACCACTACTTTCCCTTTTCAGACTAAGTCTCTTCTCAATCGTTAATTTGTTTTCTGTTTTATTATATTGTATGTAATTGTAAAATGTTGATCTCTCTTGTGTGTCAGAGTCTGGTAGGTGTATGTAGCATTTGGTCAACGTACTGGGATAATGAATAATGCAGTTGTGTTTTTTGTTTGTTTTTCTAGCTGCCATAACGATGCCTTCAACAGCTGCCAGTAAGACCAATGTCGATAGAATTGATGGGAAATTTCATTTTCCACTTCAGCTGGAAATACAAGGAGAAAAACTGGAAAAACAACAGCAGCTGCCAGTGCAGCAAGAACGACAACTACAGCAGCAGCAGCATCAACGTCTCAGACTGCAGCAGCAACAACTACGACAAAAACAATATCTGCCACTACATCACCATGAAGTTCATTTAACAGAACCCAAAAGTTTCCATTTATCCCCCACAAATAAACAGAAACCTTATCATGAATCTCCAAATTTTGACGTCGGAAAGAAAAATGACCACCGGAAGTTGACAGAAACTCGATCACTTCCTTTCTTGTTGAGGAGTGAACAAAAAGCATTGGATCAGAGAGCTATTCCGACATCACAAAAAACTGATGCTAAAATCCATTATTATCCATCTAACCATTCAGATGAAGGAGTCCGGCTGACAGCTGCCAGAAGCCTGGACACTGTCACCTCATTTAACCCAGCTACCACGTCTAAACCTGGCAAGCCGGCATCGGAGCACATTGAAGTGCCACTGTCGGCGTTGCGCCACATCAAGTCACCACCTGTTGTCACGGCAAAAGTGTGCGTGAAGACAACGGCTCTGAAGCCAAACCAGCCACGACACCGAGAAGAAATTCTTGACCTGTTGCCTGGCATTTCTCCCAGTTCTGCATCCAACTCAAAGACATCGGTACATCGGACTGTGTCTGCCAATTCTCCCGTTGTTCTCACTTCCATCATACCGATTGAACCAAAGATGCAGGCCTCTGAGACTGCACTCACCAACAAACCTACAAGTAGCAAATCCAGTTCGCCATCAGTGACTCCTACAGACTCGCTGGACTCCTCATCGTCGGAATTACTCATTCCGCTTGCTCGTTCACCCTCAGATGATCGTCAACCACGTTTTGTTTGAATTTTTTTTTTTTTTTAAATATTTATAAATATTTTTAAAGAAAAAAAGACATCATAATATAAATATAAACAAACAAAAAAATATAAATATATTAGCTGGATGTTTAACATTTATTTCTTTTTTTCCAACATCCCCCACCCCCATTTTTTATTGTTTTTCTTTTTTTAATTTCATATTTTTTGTGTTTTTCATTTTTCTGGGGGTTTTTAAAAAATTTTTTGTAAGTTATACAAATATTTCAAGAATAACTGTGGGGTATCCATGCCTAGATTCTGGGTGAAATTTATAAATGTTGATTTTTTTTTTTTTTGTTTCCTTTTCTTCCCTCATGCAGCATTTTTTCTTGTGTCCTCTTTCTGCAAAGATGTTTCTTAGCAAAACCACACACACACACAGAGAAAATGAAGTTGGAAAACCCCAAACATTTTTCCAGAAGTCTGAGTGTCTTTGTCATTGTCTTTTGTTATGATGTTGATTACAAAATTGTTTCCTTCTCTTATTTTTAACTTGGGTTAATCACACACACACACACACACACACACACACACACACACACACACACAGAGGTACAGTCTAATTGTTAGGATTCCTGGCGTTCATCCAAGCAGCAGTTTGGCAGATTCACAACACACACACACACACACACACACACACACACATATATATATATATATATAAATTTATGTCCATCACAAGGGCACTCAAGGCGCTTACCTGCTAGAAAGAGGAGCTAAAACTCTCAGTTAAACCACCAACAACACTGAAAAAATTCAACAGAAAAACGACCATAGGCAGGCAAACGGGTTAAACAATTTTGACGTACCAAATACAGCACAAAGCTAAATATTTTGGTATTTGGATATACTTGGATTGTGATTTCTGGTTCTGGCAAAAAGCCTGAACCCTCATCAGCAAGTTTTGCCAGCTGAAAAAGAATCCTTTAACTCGTTACGTTGAAGTCTGCTGGTGTTCTGAATTGTTTTGTGCCGAAATCAGAACAGCTTCAGCATAAATATACTAATAAGGAATAAATATTCAGAATTGAATATTTATATAGATATTATTATTGTTATTATTATCTGCGGTAAATATAAATAGTTGATGATAACAACAACGATAATATAGGTGGTTGCAGGCCTTAAATAGCATTAGATAGCTATAGAATTAAGATTTAATATTCATATCCATGTAAAGGGCACAGGGCACACAAGGTGCCTACCTGCTAGAAAGAGGAGCTAAAACCCTCATATATATATATATATATAACTACTATATTTTACCCCATTGTCACTTTGATGGCATATGCTGCTCTCTCACTCAATAATAACAATAATAAATTGGGTCTTCTGAATAGACATTTGAATAAACTGCATCCTCACAGATGCAGTTTATGGAGAAATTAATAGAATATTTGCGAATTTTTAACCCTTTAGCATTTAAACCTACCATATCGTTGCTGTGGCCAGTGTCCCCTGACTGGCTCCCATTCTGGTGGCACATAAAAAGCACTATCCGAACATGTGATAGTGGCAACGGCCCTACTTTTTGATGAGTAGGTATTCTAGTGATTGATTCTCTCTTCAGTGTGGCATTATGCGTGAGAAGGGGTAGATGGGGGGGATGGGTTGGCAAAATTGTTACAGCATCAGACAAAATGCTTTGTGGCATTCACTCCAGCTCTTTAAATACGTTCAAAGTTTGCATTTCATCTTTCCAGAGTTGGTCAGGCGTACCAGTGAATTACCAGGATTCATGGAGTTGACTAACCCAGCTCCCCTCAAAGCTACTAGCTTTGTACCTAAATCAGAAACAAGAATTACATGCAGGGAGGGTAACCCTGCTGGTGGAGCCCAACTCATAATCCCTTACACAGGGATGTTTTTGAAACCAACACTGCAAGCTAATGAAACAGTCGTAGGGTGACAGTTGTTCCTGCCGTTTACTAAAGATGGACATTTCCACTTCATGGAACCTATTCATTGTTTAGTGGACTGAGGTGCACAAAATGTTGCTGACTGATAGAAGATAAGAACCTCAGACCTTTTGGCTGGCATCCTGTCCACTCGGCCACCAACTCTGTGTGTGTTATGTTAAATCTTTTACGCCTTACAGAGAATAGACCCTTGATGACTTTTCTTGACTGTTCTCCACTCTGAGCTATCTTTTCAAGGAAGGCTTCCCTTTTCTAGGTCTTGGTGGTTCTGGATTGTCATTGATGCCTCTGTAGTCTTTGCTGTTCTTTCTAGATGAGGTGAGGTTGGCCCTATGCAAACCCATTTTTGCTTCTGGAAAGATTTGGTCCATAATTTTCTGGCCTCTGTCCTTTGACTTGTCTTGCATGGGTGACCTTACCAGAACCTTGTCCCTTCACCGTCATAGCTCCCAAGGTCATTGAGGCCTGCAAGTCACCACATTGCAGCAAGGACTGGACCCTGTGGTGGACTGTGTGTGTGTATTTGTGTAAATGCCTGTGCGTATACATTCATTTGTGTAAATGTGTGTATGCATTCGTGTGTGTGTGTGTGCGTGCGTGTTTCTTTAATCTGCGTCATCCATGTAAATGTGTATACATTTGTAAATATGTGTATGTGTACAGGGAAATGTGTGTGTGTGTGTGTGTGTATTTGTACAACTGTGTGCATGCACTAGGAATAGTGTGTGTACACACTAAAATATAGTGTGTGTGTAATCTGTAGTATACACACACATGGACACCGATGATGTATATAGAAAATTAATAGTAATTATTATAATTAATGAAATATCTCTCGGTGTAACTTAACAGTAGTAATAATGATAATAATAATAATAGTAGTAGTGGTACGTTAGTATTAAAGGGAGATAACTGGAAGTTACTACCCCTAATATTACTACTGTACAAATAATTTTAAAGCATTTAAAACATCATAGCTAATGATGCTGTGGTGTTCATTCGTGTTTGTGTTGTCTCGTTATCTATATGTGGTGTTATAATAATGTTCATCATGTTTTTATTTTATCCATAGAAAGACTTAACAACAAAAATCAAAATGAAATTGTAACTGAAAGTAAATAAAATTTCTTAAAAATCTATTTATTTAAAACGGAAAAACGAGAAAATCAAAATTAGTAAATAATAATATTATTGTTTCATTAAAATTTTTTAATAATTTATGTTGCTTTCTGAAGTCTTTGGAGCTGTTTTTGGAAAACAAAATTCCATGTCAAATGGAATTGGTAAGTAACAAATGAGTGATTTGAGAAAAGTTGATTCCTCTTAAAAGTTTCAATAGTTTTGGTGCAATTCTACTGAAAATTTCCTCACAGATGCAGTTTATGGAGAAATTAATAGAATATTTGCGAATTTTTAACTCTTTAGCACTCACTACACTCTCGGAGTGGTTGGCGTTAGGAAGGGCATCCAGCTGTAGAAACATTGCCAGACCAGATTGGAGCCTGATGCAGCCACTGGCTCTCCAGACCTTAGTCAAACCATCCAACCCATGCCAGCATGGAAAACAGATGTTAAACGATGATGATGATATCTGACCGAAATATTCTACCAGTTTTATTTGCTCAAACTGGCCAGATTCAGCCTCTCACACATGTCCTACAATGTCACCCTAAAGATAAACAGTCACATAATCGAAATCTCAAAGCTATGAGATAATGCATGATTGATTCAAAACAATCTGGTCAACCCTTACGAGACAACAGAACCGATGTATCAACCGAAAAGTCCAATAACAAAGAAGATTGTATTAGTTCATTCGCGTTCCCTCAAGAATATATATAGTTTTATATATGAAAAGTAATTATTTTTTATTATTAAAAAAAAAAAAATGCATACCCTCTGTAAGGCTTATGAAAATGGCTCTATTGTCTTGTCACTGAAACTCCAAATGAGGCTCCATCTCCAAAGGGTTAAATAATGATTACATTTTAAAGAGCAATATGAATGCTAAAAGGATAAAGTGGTCTAAATCTAAATCTTCCATTAAGATTTCATGTTTATGTTCCAAACAACAGCTCAATAATGTTATATTATATACATATTTTCTCATTGAAAAATGAACTGTATACCACTGAAATACTATACGAATTTGAAAAAAACCACGTGTGGCACACAGGACCAATTTACACATTTCCCCTTGGCACTTGTGTTAAAGACTTTTTCCAGAGAGAGGTTTTAGTCAGAATGGCCCTTGTGGGATGGGACTGTCTGTGCTGATAAAGGGAGATGAGGAAGAATCTTAAAAGATAACTTTTGAGGGATGGCTTATATGGAAGATACAGCCATATACAAACTTATATATACACATATGCACACAGATAGATAGATAGATGCAGGCATGGCTGTGTAGGAAGAAGCTTGCTTCTGAAACACATAGTTCCAGGTTCGGTCTCACTGAGTGGCACCTTGGGCATGTATCTTTCTACAATAGCCTTGGACTGACCAAAGCCTCGTGAGTAGGTTTGGTACACAGAAACTGAAAGAAGCCCATCGTATATATATATATATATGTATATGTATGTATCTATGTGTGTTTGTGTTTTTGTGCCAGTGTTGTCCCCACCCCTTGCCAGTTGACAACTGGTGTTGATGTGTTTATGTCCCTGTAACTTAGCGGTTCAGTAAAAGACCAACAGAATAAGTACCAGGCTTTAAAAGTCGACTATAAGGCGTTGCTCCAGCATGGCCACAATCAAATGACTGAAACAAGTAAAAGCATAAATATATATGTATGTGTATATATATGTGTGTGTGTATGCATATATCGATATATGTGTGTATACATATATACGTGTAAAGATATTTATATATATATATATATTTATGTATATGTATAGAACCATACAGATATACACTCGTATACGTAGATATACATTTTGGAGTAAACGAATTAAATATGCATAATGCAGATATAGTTACGTGGGTGTATGCACATGCTATTTAGAAACTTCAAACTCAAACTTAATATTTGATACAAGGGAGATAAAAATTTGGGACGTATTCGTTCACTCCAAAAGGGAGATAATAATTCGAGACATATTCGTTTACTCCAAAATGTATATCTACGTATACGAGTGTATATCCGTATGGTTCTATACATATACATAAATATATATTTATTTATATATATATGTATATCTACGTATACGAGTGTATATCTGTATGGTTCTATACATATACATAAATATATATTTATTTATATATATATATTTATTTATATATATATATATTTATTTATATATATATATATATATATATATTTATTTATATATATATTTATGTATATGTATAGAACCATACAGATATACACTCGTATACGTAGATATACATTTTGGAGTAAACGAATATGTCTCGAATTATTATCTCCCTTTTGGAGAAGGCGAATACGTCCCAAATTTTTATCTCCCTTGTATCAAATATTAAGTTTGAGTTTGAAGTTCATAAATAGCATGTGCATACACCCACGTAACTATATCTGCATTATGCATATTTAATGTGTGTATTTAGTAATTCATATTCGCATATATGTGTGTGCCTGGCAGAATCGTTAGCACGCCGGGCGAAATGCTTTGCGGTATTTCGTCTGCCGTTACGTTCTGAGTTCAAATTCCGCCGAGGGCGACTTTGTCTTTCATCCTTTCAGGATCGATAAATTAAGTACCAGTTACGCACTGGGGTCGATGTAATCGACTTATTCCCTTCGTCTGTCCCCTCAGTGTTTAGCCCCCTGTGGCCAATAAAGAAATATATATGTGTGTGTCTGATTACAGAGTTTCACATGTTTAACACATATTGCTGTTGTGAATTCATAAGATTGTATATTCGTTCTGTGAATAATTTAGTATCATATGCATATGCAGACACGCGTGCATACACAAACACGCATTCATGCACGTAAGAAACTGAATGTAGCAGACTTACTTATATCTTAATAGACCTGGGTGAAATGAAAAGAAGTAAGAGTGAGGTACTTGTTTAAAAAGTTACCTGAGGAGGTGTAGTCTGCACCTGTGATGCAAGAAAATTGATTACACGGCGTATCACCTGTGGGGTACAGGTGCAGGACGAGTCGAAACGTTTGTAGTGATTCTAAAGAAGAATATAGTGAATGAGTCGAAACATTTGTAGTGGATTTTAATGAAGACTCTAGTGAATTCCATTTACTGTATCTGATCTATTCCTATAAACTCCATGGACACGAAGAAATTCCTGAAGCTTATCCAGTAGCATATGCATCACTGCTGATGTTAACATTAGATAACCAATAACTGTTGATGTGCTTGACACTGCATATTACAAGGTTTATACCCAAATATACTCATAATTTTTACTTATAACCATTGTGTCTGTGCTTGACAACTGATGTTAGTGTCTTTTCATCCCTGTAAACTAGCGGTTCTGCGAAAGAGACCGATTGAATAAGTACTAGGCTTACAAAGATTAAGTCCTGAGGTTGATTTGTTCGACTGAAGATGTGATGTGTTTAGAGTATGTCAGTTGTGTATAAAAGTACTAAGAACCTGAAATGGATAGAACCTTAGACGATGGGACTCTAAGAAGACATGGGATAAAGTGGTGAAGACTGGTCTCAAGAAACTGCACCCTATGGAAGAAATGATTCGGGGACCAAAATATGTAGTAATCTGTAAGGTTGGAGAAGACCTCCCTAAACATTCAAGTATAGTGAAGCAGACATTAAAATGGTGGTGGTAGGAGTGACAGCAGTCATCATGGTAGTGGTGATGGTTATGATGAGGAGGAAGAGGAAGACAAGGAGGATATTTATGTGCATGTGCAGGTCAGCTAGCCCCAGAAAACCATGCCCAAAACATACGTATGAGCAACACAAGGTTCTCCAATGCATCTGCTCCTGTCCAGCTACCAACACATACAAGCATTGAAAATGAACATAAAATGATAATGAGAATTGTGATGATGATGATGATAACGACTTCCTCATCATATTTTTTGTTCTCAAAATATTGCTAGTAGCCATCTGGTTTCACCAGTCCTCAGTCAAATCGTCCAACCCATGCTAGCATGGAAAGCGGACATTAAACGACGATGATGATTTCTCAGATTAATAAAGTTTTTTTGTTTATAATTCACTTCATAAATGTCTATTGTCTACTATAAGCATTTTGTATTCATGGAGGTATTGGACACATTTGAATATGTATATATTGGGCTAAAATACAGGCTGGGGTATGTTAGTAAATAGCAAGACAGACATTTTTTGTTAGTTTTATTCTCTTCAATAACTCAGTGCAATTGTTTTTAAAAACTCAAGACTACAGAGTAATTAGGTCATGGTAGTTGACAGAAAACAGAGACTAAAGAATGGAAAGTAAACAGAGAGAGAGAGAGAGAGAGAGAGAGAGACAAGACAAACTATGTGAGAGAGAGAGAGAAGGAAGAGGAGGAGGAAAATATTTGAGGTGATGAAGTATCAACAAATCAATGGTAACAAAGCAGCCATTATTCCTGGTTTGAGGCTATTTTGTTTCACATAATAGTAAAATAATCCTTTCTACTAAAGTCACAAGGTCTCAGATTTGTGGGGTGGGGACTAGTTGATTATATCAGCCCCAGTGTTTCACTGGTACTTAATTTATCGACCCCGAAAGGATGAAAGGCAAAGTCGACCTCTGCAGAATTTGAACTCAAAACGTAGCAGCAGACGAAATACCGCTAAGCATTTCGCCCTGCGTGCTAACGTTTCAGCCAGCTTACCGCCTTAATCCTATTAATTCTGTCACATGGTCTGTGAAAACTAACATATTCATAGATATGAACACTCCACTTTCTTATTTGTCAGTGTTGGTCACCTCATGCCAAGAGGACAGCGGAAGTACTTTCCATTGTCAGCATTTGGCACTTTGTCCAGTCTTCTCAGTCTTTAACTGGCACTGTTTGTTTTCCATATTTCAAATTGCCTTTGATTACAAGCACACACACACATGTATACATACACATACAGACACACATACAATTTATTCATACCCATAAATATGACAAAGTATATTTTGCTTCACCAGAAGCCTTCATCATAGACACACACACACACACACACACACACACACACACACACACACACATATATATATAGAAAGTCAATGACAATTGAAGAGGTTGGGAGATAATGAATGATGATGCTGACGATAGTGAGGACAATGATGAGAATTGATGACTCAGAAGGCTGACCAGGCTCTGACCAGGCCTTTCATGACACCCTTAAAGCTAGGATCTTTTCAACCCACCTTTTTTTTATCGTGAATATGTCGTTAGAGGTCCTTGTGCATAATGATGATGATGAGGAGGAGGAGGAGGATGATTCATCACCTAATACAAAAGGAAACACAAGAAGCTAGAAACGTGTCACAAACAAGGACATCATATCAAAACATAAGTGATGAGGTGCTCCATCATGGCCGCGGCTACAGTCCAATGATTGACAGCAGAGACAGAACAAAAGAAAAAGAAAACCAGCTCACAGCTGCGGTTAAGAGAAAAGAAGATAGATAGATAGAGAGAGAGAGAGAGAGAGAGAGAGGAGAGACAGACAGACAGACAGACAGAAAGCTATTAGTTTTTTTTAAGACTAAAGAACAAAGTTTTTCTTTGTGACATTTCATCATCATGATCAACGTCATCGTTTTTGTCATCGTCATCAATTCTCATCATTGTCCTCACTATCGTCATCATCGTCAGCATCATCATCATCATGATCAATAACAATTATGGCATTATTGTTGTTGTTCTTGTTTTTAATGTCCTCCCCAGCCTCTCTTAGGTGCATTCTGATATTTTGTAGGATATTTCGTCCAACCCATGCTAGCATGGAAAGCGGACGTTAAATGATGATGATGATGATGAGTGTGATTTGAAAGAGACTTGGCTGCTATCTCTGGCCTCACCAAAGCTTCCTCATTGGCACATTCCCTCATTTTGTAGAATAGGATGTGATTTGAGGGAGATTGGGTTGCTATTTCTTGTAGGTTGCTTGACTCCATAGAAGTTCCCTTGTTTCGTTATTATTAGTCATGGCGGCTTTTACCGAATTTACTCGCGTATAAGTTGCACCACTCAAAAATACTTATAAAAATTCTGCAAGAAGTATTAACTGGCTGAAGAAAAAAAAAATTGTTCAGCAGAGCTGCTTGTCGTTTGGTGGTTCTTTAAATCAGTGCTATAAAGGAGTAACCATTCCCCGCGGCAACACCCTTGCAATGAAGTCCGCGAAGCGCGGGAAAACCCGCCATTTTTTCTCACCTTTCTTCCATCTTCTGCTTCCCCCCCCCCTTTTTTTCTTTTTCTTCGTTACTTTGGTGAGATAGTTATAGGGGGTGGGGTTCTCGATAATCTAATCTTTTATACTTTTAATATTATTTTTCTTCCTTTTTTTTTTTTGCACCCATAATTTAGGTTTAAATCCGGATACAACATCGTTTCCCTGCCATATTGAAACTTGATATCAACTTTGTCCCGTGTATAAGTCACACGGTGCCGTCTTTTCAATGGAAATCAAATATTAAATAGGTCGGTCTTACAGAGAAACACTGAAAGTATTTGTTCAGCAAATTCCTTCAAAAATATTTATTGCTTTAATCTTTTTTACTCAGCTTAATCGCTTTTGTTTATACGTGTGTTTATGTGTGTGTATGTGAACATACATAAATATATTTACATGCACATAAACACACACTTATACACAAATAAATACAAATATACATCTGAAGCATTTTTTTGTTTTATTGTTTTACTAGTTTCGGTCATTATGTGGTGAATTGGCAATGTTGTTTTAGAATGCCAGAACAGCATGGCTAGCTATTTTCGTATTGTATGCTCTGGGTTAAAATCTCCTCAAGGTCAACTTTGCTTTCTTCACTCTGCAATCGATTTTTATCAAAAGTACAAATCGAAGATAGTGGAATGACACAAATGTGAGAAAGTCGATTCGGATGTTTCATGGCAGTTGTTCCAGCTCTTTGCATTTTTAGTTCAAATCCTACAGTACCCAACTTGCATGTGTGTGTGTGTTTTGTTATCTGGCCTTGAGTCCTTGGCCCTTACAGACCTCCAAGAAAATCGGGAAAATCCAACTGGGTACGGTTCTTGAGTATTTGCTATGAAAAACATGAATTCCAGAGAGACAACGCTGTGGGGAAATAAGAATTTAAGGTGGTATGGAATCTAAAAGTATGGATACAATTAGGTGATAAGAGGAGGAGCAATAATATGTCGGTGTCTGAAGACCAAGAACGGTTGTTTCAGTGGGTGAAAATGCAGAGTAGAGGCAGCATGTCTGTGGGCTAGCGTGTTTGGAATCTCTTGATTTTGAATGCCATCAAGGAAGTTTGTAAAGATGCAGTCTTGTTGGAGCACTACCACCTTCATGGGTTCTTAGTAGGTGTGGTTGTGTGGTAAGAAGCTTGCTTCCCAACCACATGGTTCTGGGTTCAGTCCCACTGCGTGGCACCTTGGGCAAGTGTCTTCTGCTACAGCCTTGGGCCTACCAAAGTCTTGTGAGTGGATTAGGTAGACGGAAACTGAAAGAAGCCTGTTGTATATACAATTCCTAGTATATTGGAGTATTCCAACAGATCCTAATGTAATCCTTGTATTGTCCTTTTTTCATGCTCTGGTGATTTTCCACCCAAGGTATTTTGAAATGCAATCATATGTTTATATGTTTTGTAGTTTGAATTGAATGTGAAATGAAACGATTGTAGGCAACGGTGATAATTAATTAATGTATTAATTTGTATCCATTGAATCTCTCCCTTTTCAAACTTAATAATATTTGATATATTATGACATTTTATATAATATATTCATTGAAGAAATATCTCTTCAGAATACAATATATTAAATCAGTGTATCTTGGATAAAAAATATTCCTGTAAGAGATCTAAATATCCTCATAGTGACTATATATATATATATATAGATAGATAGATAGATAGATAGATAGATAGATAGATAGATAGATAGATATTAATATTTCTAAGTCTCTCTAAAGGAGACTACGGCAGCGGTACTGGATATTAATAATTATCGCCAAGCCAACATGGCAGTCCCAAATATAGGACGAATGCTGCCGTGGATTAGCTCCAAGAGGCCATCACCTCTAGCTAGCTATATGACACACGAATCTGTGTCCTTTATAACCTTCGAACAGGGGAGGTCAGCAGCTTCCCCTTGCTGGTTTGGCATCTGCAGGCTAAACTAGTTTCAGGGTGTTACCCCTTGTCAATGTGTCACATAGTTAGCTAGAGGCGATGGCCTCTTGGAGCTAATCCACGGTAGCATTCGTCCTATATTTGGGACTGCCATGTTGGCTTGGCGATAATTATTAATATATATATATATATATATATTTATATATATTATCCGAATTTTATAGTATTAAGTATCCATCATAGCTGATCATACCAATAGGTTTCACACAAAAAATATAATGGATTGTTAGGTAACAATCCAGATATATAAATACGCTCATCAGAGGTAACCGACTAAAATCCTTCAAGTCGGTGCCTTAGCATGGCTGCAGTCCAATGACTGAAATAAGTAAGAGATACTGTCGAGTAGAGCAGAATGTTTTCAACGATATTTGGCGTTCATAATTGTGTGGCAGATCTCTCGTGTTTACTTAAAGCGTTTGAGAAATTATTTAAATCCCATTATCCATCTTTTACCCATGACACTTCACGAGATACAAAGAATAACGGAGAGGAGAAGCAAAATAGTCGATTCACTGCAACATTAACCCATTCACTTTGCGAGTGAACCCTCGAGATTTTGTCTCCTCTTAACCTTATAAAAAACACATGTGAAATTTTTTTGTAAATACCTTTTAGTTGGTGCAGATTCCGATTATTTCGGAATTTAATGTGAAAAAGAAAGAAAAATGTCGGAGGGCGCACCCATACATATCTACAAAATGAAATGGAATTTTTAAAAATGTGATATTTGTTTCTATCTATGTCCGCGTGCCCACCAATTTTCTTTTCCTTTTTTTCACTAAATTCCGATATAATCGTAATCTACACATTCTGAAACGTGTTTGTAGAAAATTTTATTAGAAAATATCTATTTTTCTGAAAGTTATAAGGAAACAAAGTCGAGGGGCACATTTGTATAAGTATGCCCACAGTCACTCTTTTTTGCCTTGCCATGTAGTTTGAAATTTTCTGTTTTTATGTCTTTACACTGCAGAAGAAGAAACAAAAGTTTGGTGAAGAATCACAAGATCTTGAATTGCCATACGACATTAAATTGAGGAGAGGAATGCTTTCTTTGCTCGATAGAGTGATACAAAAAATAACGAAGACTTCAACAGCTTTCATGAACTTGCTCAGAAATATGCCATCATTAGCCCATTTATTGATGAAGACTCCAGTATTTTATTGCTGTTTATACTATTAAAGACGGGAAGCAGACATCGAAAGAAGATTCCTCCTCCTTCGTCTCGAGCTTTAGCAATTTATTCAAGAGTATAACCTTGGAAAATCGGTTCCAGATATAATAACAATACTGCAAATTTTCCTTTCAATTGCTGTTATTATTGCTACATATGAGTGTCTTCAAGCTAGGCAACTTTCCTGGTCATAAGAACAAAATGACGTAATGGGTGAAAACCTAATGTCGTTTCGGATTCACTTTCCTCCCACCAAACAAGTCTCTGATACATATCAGCAAAAAACTATATTGGCGAGTGTAAATCAAACTCATTCTACCAACGACAAACAATAATATATCCACAATCACCTTTATTTTATAAAATAAATTACATTTATTTTATATTTATTTTAATTCAGAAAATGATTTGGCTGCTATTTCTAGCAGAGAAATATTTGGCTGCTATTTCTAGCAGGCTTCTGTCGTTGGCTCGAGTATGATCCAATGAGGGAGTGAGGGGGTAGCAGGCTGCATTTACATGTATGCATGTGTGAAAGCACATATGAATGTATGTACGTGTATGACTTTATATGTATGTGTATGTAGTGTGTGTGTATGTGCGTGTGTCACTTGTGACCAACCCACCCTAAGATTAAATTGACTTTGCACACGTTACTCGTTGGACATTTCCGTGTGTGTGTACATATCTACACGTATGTATGCTTATGTATGCTTATGTGCATATGTGTACACGTGTGCGTGTGTATAGCTACGCGTGTATGGGCATATGTGTATACCTGTATGTGCGTCTCTATATTTGCGCATGTGCACTTTTGTGTACGTGTATCTATTATATATATGCGTATGTGTGTGTGTATCTCTCACTGCAAATGCGGGCGCTGTGTGTGTGAGTTTGTGCATGTGTATAAGTGTTTACATGTCATTCTCTTCTTTGCGTTTATGACGTTCTACACGTAAGCGTACGCGCGTCTCTTACTGGTTTCCCCTCTTACCGCTCCTTCTTCCCCTCCCTCTTTTTCCGTACCTAAGTTTAAAGCGAACCTCCTCTTCCTCCCACCTCCTCTATTCGTGTGTCAAAAGTGGTTCGGCGAGGCAGACATTAAATAGCTTTAATACATACATATATGTCTACATGACCACTTGTATTTAAAGTTATATATATATACACACACACCATATACATATACATAAATACATATATATATTTCTATATACATATAGGATATATATCAGTGGCAGCCGTCTATAATACGTGTTGTTCGCAGTTATAGATTGTCTTTTTTCCGTTACTACAGCAGCATACACACTCACCAGAGCAACAACAAAGCAGACTTTGTTGTCCTTCCATTGAATTTATAAAACTTCTAAAGCATCAATCATGCCAGACAGTTGTTGCTGTACCTTGGAGGGTAAGTTTTAAGGCACACACACCAGTCCTTCATCCTTTTTTCTATCTATCTATCTATCTATCTGTCTATGTCTAGCTATTGTGTCTACCTGTTCATGTCCGTCTTTGTTTATCTATGTCTATCTGTCTGTTTCACTGCTGTCTAACTGTTTACATGTTGGCTTGAGTATGATCTAATGAGGGAGTCTGTCTATTTATCAATATCTGTCTGTCTATCTTTCTGTCTATGTCTAGCTATTTGTCTACCTGTTCATGTCCGTCTATATCTGTCTATGTCTTACTGTCTATTTACATGTTGGCTCGAGTATGATCCAATGTGGGCGTCTGTCTATTTATCTATATCTATCTGTCTGTCTGTCAATATTTCTCTACCTGTTTATGTCCGTCTATATCTATCTATCTATCTATCTATCTATCTATCTGTCTATCTATCTGTTTCTCTATCTATCTATCTGTTTCTCTGTCTATCTATCTGTCTATTTCTCTATCCATCTATCTGTTTCTCTATCTATCTGTCTCTAATTCTTTTCAATATATCAACTGTCCTTTACTAGCTATCATTCTATCTTTTATTTCCATTCTGTGTTGTACTTACAAACCGATCCGATCTGTCGTCAGACAGTCCCGTATCATTCTACTGCTTTTTGCTTATGACAAAAACCCTACAGCCCCGCCCCTCAGTAAACCCTCTCTGAATAAAGGGTTGCTGTAAGGGGCCTGCCACGGCCCTTATCAAGGAGCAACTTCGTTGAATCCACAGAGAGAGAAAAAGATCTTATAAATGGCGAAGATATGCGTTTCAATATTTCATATATATACTTCGGTTAAGGTCATTCATTTTGCTATTAGTTATTGTTATCGAAATATGGTGAACCCTAAGCACTTTATTTCCTTAGTATTATCAACTGGTTATTGCTATAGAAATTAGTGAATCCCTATTCGCTTAATGTTATCAATCGGTTATTGCTATCAAATTAGGTCTTATATATATACTATATTTACTTCATGTTGTCAACCAGTTATTATTATCGAAAAGGCTTCAAGTGATCACAGTAAGCGGCTTCTGCGTTAGTTTCCATAACATTTGGACAACAAACACGGAGTCCAGGAAACGCGAGCCAACGTGATCGTTCGGCTTGTTAGAAATAGTAGCCAAAATTTTCAATTGAAATCAAACTTCAGTGTGAAGGGAAGGACAGTTCTACCCCAGATGTCTCTCTCTCCCCTCGGGGTCTGAAGGGTTGATCTAGTTTTCTTAACTTTATACAGCCAGTCTTATGGCTTACAAGCATAAAATGTTTTCGTGAAGGGAAACAGAACTACTATATAATATTTGAGATCCATTCTTTCCATTCGTTTAATTCAAACATGTACAAAGTTGTAGCACCGACTACCTATTGAATTGTTGTGCATTCTCATTGATCACTCAATCGGTTACCTAAACTAAGATTGTACTAAAGTTTGTGCGCCAAACTACGTGTGTGTGTATGTGGTGTATGTATACATATGTATAGGAGGTGATATTAAAAAGTTACTGGACCAGTTATATTTGATAAAAAAAAAAAAGCTTATTTACCTAAGCCTTAACATCATCTCCTTCGAAATAGTAACCTTGCGCAGCACTACCCCGGTCTCAGCGTTCCTGCCACTTTTAGAATCCGGTCTGGAAGTCGTTTTCCGTAAGTGAATCGAGGACCTTCTGCAATTCGTTCCGGATTTCGACAACGGTGTTAAAACGGTGACCTTTGAGCTGCCTTTGTACGTACATACGAAATGGTATCAAAAAAGTTTCCGTAGCGCGCCAATAGATGACAGCACGTTCGCATTCGCACTGGGAGCTCGAAGTGGCCTTTATAAGGCAATGTGCCGAGTGACATCGCTGTGTTTACTTAGCAAGTTGTAAAATTTGTGATTACGTGTTTGCTATAGTCTGCGATTTTTGTCATGGGCAGGAATTTGGGTAATTTTTCAGATTAACACCCGAACGATCTTCACTAGGGTGTTGGGGTTACGGTTACGGACGGAATTCCCTAACCCAAACCCTAAAACCCTAACCCTGACTCTAAAACCCTAACCCTAACACCCTAGTGAAGATCGTGCGGGTGCTAATATGAAAAATTACCGGAATTTGGAACAAAATGCCAACGTGAAACATTTGCGTTGAACTTGGAAAGTCCGCTGCAGAGATGTTGAGCATGCTTCGGCAAGCTTACGACGACCAGGCAATGGGCCGTACGCAATGTTTCGAGTGGGAAGAGCCGTTCAGAAGCGGTGTCTGTGTGTGTTTATAAACTCACGTTGGCAGTTTGATTTAAATATATTTGAACTTTCAAGTTTTGTTTATATTTTGATAGTTTGTTTTTTGTGAGATATCTTCGAAGTCTGTCAGTAACGACTGCCATGCTCGTTAAAGTAATTATTTATTTAATTATAATGTTGCAAATACTATTAACCCACAGAATTTCGCAAAAAAAAAACAAACAAAAAAAACATTTCTGTCTAGTTGTCAACCTAGTGTCTGCTGAAGATATTAACCTAATCTCTCTGCCTTAAAAAACAAATTGAAGTCTAAATAATCTGTTATAGTCCTGAAAGAAAGGAAAAAAGATCGGGCAGTTGAGCCGGGGACATCTTTGCTTAATCAGTTGTTGGATCACAGCTGACCTCAGCCTAAATAACTCTTATACAAGCGCTCACCCACACCCCTGTGTGTATGTATAAATGCACGTATATAAAAATATATCTACACATGTATGCACCCTTCGACTTTGTTTCCTCATAACTTTCAGAAAAAACGGCTGCTTTTTAATGAAATGTTCTCCAAATACCAGAGAGTGTAGATTCCAGTTAGATCGGAATTTTATGGGGAGGAAAAATGGGTGTGCACACATACTGACATACATCACATATATATCTACAAAATATTAAGCTTCATTTTGTAATATAGTATTTGTGTGCGCGCGCCCAACAATCTTTTACATTGAATCCCGTTTATACACGCACACACACACACATATATAATATATATATAGCATGTCTACAGAAGTGTCTCCTATCCGACTTTGTTTCCTCATAACTGGATATTTTTAATGAAATTTTCTACAAAAACGTTGCAGATGAAGTAGGTACCGATTATATTAGAATCTACACCATCTGAAACGCATATGTAGAAAATTCCATTTAAAAAAAAATCTATTTTTTCTTAAAATTATGAGGAAACAAAGTCGGTGGTGGGAGGGGCACACTTGTATAAGTTTGTTTTTGAATCATGTCATCTGAGGTGATTTCAGTGACGTCTTTCAAAAGACTTGTTCTAGATTGTTGATGGCTAAGGCAAGAAAGCATCTTAGGATGTTGGTGTCAAGGGCTTCGATTTGGACATTTAAAGCAGATATAAAATTTTTTGGTCGTCATAGTCTTTTCATATTTGAGATGTCAGCAGAATAAACTTCAAAACTTTGGTTTCTAAGGTTAAAGTTTGGGATATATAGCTAGATATAAATAATGAAATAGCTAAAGCAAACCTTTATCCTGAGCTAATATCAATTGTAATGATTCTAATGATTTCTGTTTGATTTAAAAAATGTGTTGGCTGAGAATAGAGAGGAGCGTTCGTCCATGACAGGCAAACGGACTTTTGCTTCCAGAACAAAAGTTCAACATTTTATATTCTTAATTTTGCATGACTAAAAGAAGCGCTGCAAGTTTTTCTGGTGTTCACAGGTTAAAATATATTTTGGTGTCTTCTATGGCGACACTCGGATTTTCAAAAACAGCTTTTAAATTCCCAAAATGGAATTGAAGATTTTGAGCTTGTGTTTTCCTTGATATTTTACACTGTTGGTTCAAATTTCGACTTAGAGTTTATCCACCTTGGCCTTTTATTCTTATTTCCTTATTGCCCACAGGGGGCTAAACACAGAGGGGACAAATAAGGACAGACAAAGGGATTAAGTCGATTACATCGACCCCGAAAGGATGAAAGGCAAAGTCGACCTCGGCGGAATTTGAACTCAGAACGTAACGGAAGACGAAATACTGCTATGTATTTCGCCCGGCGTGCTAACGATTCTGCCAGCTCGCCGCCTTTGGCCTGTTATTCCGATATGGCCAGTATTAGAATTGACAGCCCAAAAATCCGTTTATAAAAATAATAGAAGCGGGATGACTAAAAAAGAAAAATCACAGTTTTGGCTGAGAACCAAGACGTAACGGGGGATGGGGGTGGGCTTTAGATTTTTCATTTAAATAAAACGAAAAAAAACAAACAATAATTACAAGTAATTGATGTCGCATATGATTAACGGTTGAATGAATCGGTTGTACGCAATGACAGTTTATGCAAATAGACATTACTTGGGTGAGAGAGAAAAAAATCCAGTTTTCTTTCAAAATCTTAAAACAATGAAACGGAAACATTGCTCGAGTCATTTAGTGTGATTTTTCTCTCGTCTTCTATTTAGTTTAAAAACCACCCGAACAGTTTCCTAGGATTTGGCGGAAATATATTGAGATTAAAAACATTCTAACCTTGGCCATTCCGTTTTTTAGGGACATCGAGAATGTAGTTCCCGATGCTCCTTAGAAAAACAAAAAAAAAAAACGGAAACTATTTGCTTATAATGAGTGAATGTCTATGTAAATATATGTATGCATGTGTGTATGTATCTATATCAATTAACACAAATTTTAAAATAATCTATCTTTAGACAGACATCGATTAAAAGAAATCTCATAACGATTAATCTAATTTATTTAAGAAAAATATTTCCATAAGGTGTCATATTTTAAAATCTTCCTCTAAAAATCATGATTTAATTTTATCATCTTTCTATATCTCTCTTATCTTTTTTTTATCTCTTATCATCTCCTTATATCTGTTTCTTTGAAATTCGTGATTCACTCTATAACCCCCCCCCCCCTCTCGTTATATGTCATTCTTTCTCTTTCCGACTTGCCCCCCCCCCATCTCCCGTTCTCTCTCTATATCTCTCTAAAGTTCGTTAACCTCGTCATTATATATCTTACTCTCTCTCTCTCTCTCTCTCTCCTCAATTATCTTATCTTTCCCCTTATGAATAAAAATCCGTTTTATTTCTGTTTGTTATGGAGTTGGTTAATTTTTATTTCAAGCCCCCTTCATGCCCTTCAAGCTGACCTATACTTCTTCGGTTTCTACAAAACTGCGTATTTTAAACGATTCTGTTTTAGACAGGTTAAAAATAATAATATTAATAATGATTATTTTTTATATAATTCTCCACAAGCTGTCAGGGAACATAATGCATGGAATGACGCACTTTAAAACGATTTAGAATTTTCAAATTTTAATATTTTACTACTTGTCAAGCGGTAACGGAGGGGACACACACACACACACACACACACACACACACACACACACACACACACACAGATATAGATATATATATATATATATATATATATATATATATATATATATATATATATATATGTGTGTGTGTGTACATGTACGACAGGTTTCATTCAGTTTCCGTATACAAAATTAACTTCTTTGGCCAGGCCAAGGTTATAGTACAATGCTTCCCAACATTTTCACTACCAAGGATTCCTTTTATTTAAAGGAGTTTTCCCCCAGACCCCCTAGGGTATAGAAACGTCTGTCAGCTAACATGTTCACGGACCCCCAGTACTACCTTAGCAGACTACAGGTTGGGAACCACTTCTATAGTAGAAGACTTGCGCAAGTGTGGGCTGGAAAGTGAACTTCTTACCCCAGCTGTGCATAACAAGAGGATTCATTAACAAAAATAAATATAAGCATATAAAACAATTATACATATTTTAATTATGTAAATTCGTTAATATCAATATAAAAGCTAATTTAACTATTTTGAATTTTTTTGAAATCTGAAATGTTTTTGTTTTTTTTTCGTCAAATTGTGAAATATTGATGTCTGATTTTTGGCTCTGAACCACAATTGTTGAGGAAAGAGTTCTTCCATGTGGAATTTCGATGGAGACCAAAGCAATACTTATTTTGGGTGTAAAAATAGCCAAATCAGAAATTTCCTTGGAACAAATAGAGTCAATGAAATCAACTTGATTACCTATCTTATTGATCTCAAAAAGATATCCGGCCATGATGACTGGATCGAATTTAAAGCCAGACAATAGTTATTTTGATAATACTGTTCCGTGCATAAAATTAATCAGAACATATTGATCCTTGCTATTGGCTGCAAGCAAGGTGTTCACCCAGATAAATAGTGAACTTATTTTAATAGCATTTCCCTTGAAGGCCATGTAAGAGATATTGGAATGATAGCTATAAATATTGATTACAAATTTTGGCACAAGGCCTGCAAGTTCAGGGAAGGGGGCGAGTGGATTACATCAACCCCAGGACTCAACTGGTACTTTATTAACCCTGAAATGATGAAACGCAAAGTTGGCCTCAGCTGAATTTGAACTCAGGATTTTAAAGAGAGATGAAATGCGGCTAAGCAATTTGCCTGCTTGCCACCTGCATATAAATATTGCAAGACATTTATGCATTCCAGAGAAGATACTTCCCATATGTATAAACTGGGATTTTAAAATTATACCCACTTTATGTTAAGAGGTAACATAGCCCCATTTGATAGAAATTAATACAATAAATATGATTGATTAAACCTTAAGGCAGTATCCTAGCATGTCCATAATCCAGGATCCAATAAGTTGGAAGATCACGTTTTGCTTAATATCTTTGTTTTCGCATGGTTTCTATTGTTGGATACCCTTCCAAAGATCAACCACTTTACAGAGTGTACTGGGTGCATTTATCATGACACCAGCACTGATAGTTTTGGCTTATAACTTGCTAACCTTCAAAGTAAAAGAGATCTCCTTTGATAGATGGGACAGATTTATTTTTGTGAAAGGATCACACACACACACACACACATGCATAAGACATACTTTTTTTAATTGGTTTCAATCATGGGCTAAGGCCATATCATGCCACTATTGTTTGAGGGTCTTCATGTGGACCCCAGTAGTTTGTCCGATACTTATTTTATTGATTTGTATAAAAACAGTGATAACTTGATCAAATTTAAATCGTACAAGGTACCACAGGCTTCAGTCTGTGGTACATCTATTGAATTTCACTTCAGAATTTGGTCAGAGGCTGAAGACACTTGCCCAAAGTGTTACAGAGTGGGATTGAACACGCGACCATGTGATTGGAAAACAAATTTTTTAACCACATTATCATACATGTGTATGTGTAAGAATATTTGATAAACCGCCAAAATAAATATAGGAATAAAATTAAAATGTTACTTGACCGATATTGTTATCTAGAACAAGATCAAACAAAAAAAAGAAAAGGACATTATTCATTCAAATAATTTTCAAGTTCAACATATGAAAATGTAAATACTTGGAAATTTGTTGAAAGTCGTATCAAAATGAGATTGCTGTCAAGATGTTTGTTCTCACAGACGAGACGGTTTTTGAAGGAAACATATCCAAATAGGTTTTAGTCATATTTGTATAGCAAGAATTGATGTATCCGCATCAAAAAAATATACTCATGATAATTAAGAACTTGATAATGCACCAATTAAATTCCAATGTGTTATTACAATGCAGTAAATACTGGTGGATAATGGTTTTCTGGTTACCATTTTTTCTACAGATGATTTGGGTAAACATCACTTCCAAATTAATTACGTACTAATGAAACAGCTGTTGAGCAGACACAGCTTTAACCATACACTTTCATAGACTGAACTAGGATGTAGATCATGAACAATATTGGGTGGGTTGTTTTCTAATTTTTGGTGGCAATAAATGTCATGAATATATTTTTTTTCAAACCTCCAGTACCAGTATTGGGCCAGTTTGTGCTTCCTGTTTCCCTATATCAGCAGACCTACATTCTGGTGCATTCATTTAGTGAGTCATTCATTCATCATTACTTCAAAAAATACAGCGAAGACTATGTACTTTTTGCTGATGAGATCAGAATAACACTGAAACATATCCTGGAAAATGTTTCTCTCATAATTGCCTGTAAAATTACTAATAGAGCATTTTTCTTTCGTCTTATTTTCTCACCATGTATTTATTTGCAGTTATCTTTTTAAACACTCCACGCATTAAATACAAATAGGTTGACATTTATTTTTATACTTGTTTCATTTGACTGCGGCCATGCTGGAGCACTGCCTTTACGTGCCAGTTTTTTAATCTTTTTGTGCAACTGAACGATTTCTATTTTCCTACACCACTGTGTTAATCATGTCTGTTTACTAAGTAAATCCTTCGCTGTTTAGTGGAAGATGAAGAATGAAGTTCTCTTGATTTGCTAATAAGGACAGAATAAGTCCAAAACCTGTTTGCAACTTTTACTCTTCTACATTTCATACCAAAAAAAAAAAATTACCAACTGATAGTTTTTTCTCACAATATTTTGTAAAATCTTTATTTTTAGACTTTAAATATTCCATGCATGAATATATGTCAACATTAAATTAGCTGTTATTTTTCAAGTGAATAACGACCCTGAGTTTATTTAATTTCTGAAGAATTTTTAATGTTCTACACCAATAAATAATATATTTAAGACTTTTAATACTCTATGTATTCAATTTCTAATATGAACTTAACTGTTAATTTATTCTTTTCTATTTGTTTGTTGGAATCTGGAGACCCATTCAATCCCCATGCCAAAGCAACAATGACCTGCAGGAGAAGTTAGGTTTTTATTTTTGACAGCAAAAGTTTTAGCAAGTCGTCACATGCTTTGTGAGAGTCTGTTTTTAAAAAAAATATTTCCATTTTGTTCTGGAAAAATTTATTTGCTGTTTTTTTTTATTTTAAAAGTATAATGACTCTTCCTTTCTCTCTCTCTCTCTCTCTCTCTCCCTCATACATGCATTTAGGCATGTATATAAACTAAGCATATTTGTACAGCTCCTCACACCACCACCATTACAACTGCGACCAATGCTATTCGTATCACTCCCTCCACCACTAACTTACACACACATACACACACAGCCACCCATTCTCTCATATGATAACATCCCTACAATCCCATCTTAATTTTGTGATTGTATGCTCTTTATAGTAACAAATAATCTATTTTATGATAGATAAAAACCACTTATAGCCTCTCCCTCTCTGCTTGAGGGTGTGTCTGTGTGTGATTGATAAAGATAAGTACCAATCAAGTATAGCAGGGTTGAGGAGAGGGTTGTCAATTAAATCAACTTTACTCCTTCCCGCCTCTCAAACAAAAAAAAATACTATTTTTGTATGTCTTTGTGAGAAATCATAAATCCACCATGCGACCTTTTGGCGCCTTTTAGCAGAGTCCATTGTCAGAAGCATTGGGACCAGGTCTTTAGTCTTGTGGTAACTTTATATTTTGATGTGTGGGTTTCTACTGCCTTTGCAACAAACCATCAGTTGTAACCTGATCATAAAAATTTCTGTTTTTAATGAATTATAAAAGTATTAAAGCAATTAAAATATGGTGACGACGATGATCACCACCAGAGCTTAATAATGTATGTCAATCCATTTATAACAAAGTATGATTTTATTTTATTTCTTTTCAGGGGGGAAATGTGGTTGCAGTTCATCCTGTAAAACCGGCAAGTGTGATAATACAGGATGTAAATGTGGTGACGATTGTAAATGCAAGGACTGTAAGGGACGCAAGTGCCAGTGCTCAGAGGGTGAGTCACTCCTTCTATCTGTAACATGTTGTCTTTGATTCCCACAAAATGGTTCATTCATTTCAATGTGTGCGTATAGGGGGATGCGGTGGATGAAAATATGTACATTAATAAAATAATAGTACCAAGTCAAAACATTTTGTTTTCAAAGTTTGCAGCCCTCTTCCTGTTTACGGAAATTATTATGAATGGTGGTTTTTATACTTTGTAATTCCTGGGGTTGATTTCTTTGACTAATAGGTGGTGCTCCAGCATGGCTGCAATCAAATGACTGAAACAAGTAAAAGAATAAAAGAATATTAAAGTCCACATGTTTAAAAGAATAATCATTCCCTTCCCCCTCCCCTCAAATATACACTAAATTTAGAATGCAATCATGTTGGAGCACTACCTTCTAGCAATGAAGCGATTAATCATTTATATTGACCTCCAGTATATATTTTACTGACTTGTGAAGGGTGATACATAAAATTGAAACTGGGCAGGTATGGCATGGTTTTTTTTTTAAAGCTTGGTCTCCTTCAGTTTTGGTAAAATCAGAAACGTTCTTGTCTGAATCTACCTAATTCCTTAATCTCAAAGAGAGGAGATTGAGGAAACCTCCAGGCATTGTAATTAAAACTAAACCACAAGACAGAGAGCTCACTGTCCAACTATAGATTACTTCTGGCTTTATGGTGTTCACCACAAGAATTATTATAAGAGCATGGATCCTCATTGAAGGAGGGACCTATTTTAAAGTTTAGGCTGTATGGTCCATCATCTCACAACACAACAAGCATCTGTTTAGTTTATATTTCTAATCTGGTCCTTGTTGGATGACTACAAATATCTTAATATTTATGATCTGGTCACCCTAGATAACCAACAGTTTTCCCGAGTAATCCTTTTTTTTTTTTAAACATTATTTGGAGTTCTGAAATAAGTTATTGTAAAAATAAACTATCTCAACTAATTAATTTTATGTCTTCAGTATTTTCTCTCTGAACTTATTTACACAAATATTTTAGTGATTACTAGTTTTTCAAATGTTGCTTTTCTTAACATTGTAGTTTCTCAAACTTCTACATTGTTAATGACCAACTAGAAATGGCAACCAAAATCCTTCCATTTTAACGAACATGTATTATAATCCCAGATGCACTCTGCTTGAACAGAAAGCAAGATGTTAGAGCTGACCATAAATTTTCTTGATCAGTGGGTAAGCAACAAGTAACACTATGAACCATGGGGGCAGGGAACCCTATCTTGTCACACTTCCTGCTAGAAAAATATAAATAGATTTCACACCTTACTGCCTTAAAGACAGCTTAGTTCTAGGCAATGTTTTGGAAAAAGAAAGAACAGGGCAATGTCAGGATTGTCATTGCAACAATGCTTTTTTTTTTCTTCATTTAATTGATCTTTGTTGACCTATAGCTCTTTCAATCTCTTCTCTCTTAAATTCTATTTCGTAATCTTCAGTTTGTCAATATCATTTAACATCTGCCTTCTGTGCTGACATAGTCCTATGTCTAGTTTGGCATTGTTTCTACAGCTTGATGCCCTTCCTAATGCTAAGTTTCTAATTTTTATTTCAGGCAATTGCAAATGTGACTCCGGCTGCAAGCATGGCTCAGAGAAGAGTTGCTGCAAGTAGAGAAACCACAAACACTTTGACTATGTTCTTTGTAGTTCTTCATTCATTGCTTTCATGTGTTTCTTTACTTGAATGATCAATTAATTATATTAATAAAATAAAATGAATTGATTCAAATTTGTCTTGACTGTTTTTCTTAAACGAAATACACAAATTGGTTTCATTTTGAGAGATTTAATAAAATAAATTTTGGTTACAATTCCTGAGGTGGATGCAGAACAGGAACGTATCTATTCTCGATATGTTCTGGCAGATTCAAGTGTGAATTATGTGATTACCGTTTTCCGTCATCAGACAATATCTGCTACCTTTTAAATAATATGTGGTGTATTGTTGTGTAACTTCGGTCATGACTGACCATGGGATTGCACCTAAAAAGTTCCCCTCCAAGGCACAAGTCCGGGCAAGGTTGTTTGTGGAAGACCAACAGTCACCTATGCATACCGGCCTCCCTTCTCCATGCCACCAGTGTTATCCAAGGGAAAGACAAAGGGGCCGATACAGCTTGGCACCAGTGATATCACAACTCATTTCTACAGCTGAGTGAAATAAAATATCTTGCTCAAGAACACAACACACAGTCTGGTCTTGAAATCGAACTCACAACCTCATGATTGTGAGACCGATGCTCTAACCACTGAGCCATGCACCTCCAAAACCTAGTGTAGTGATGGTGAATTGCAGTACAGCATAGTATATTGTAGTGGTGTATACTGCAGCGTAATGTAATGAGGTGGTGATGGTGATGATGATGACAATGACAACTACATGTATAATTGGAGCTACCGTTAATGTCTAACAAGTTTGAGGTTAACGAGCATTTAATTACTACTGTTTATCTCTATAGAAGCTACGTTCAATTGTTAACTGAATTTAACTTATAATGAAAGAATAATTAAGTTGTGGTGGGTCTGATTACAAGAAAATAACAATGGTAATGAGGTTAAAGGTGTTAGAATTGCTAACCACATGATCACAGGTTCAAATCTTACCACTGTGGTCATTGAGTTCATTGCTCTGCTTGCTCCAATGGTAGCTGTGTGGTTAAGAAGCTTGCTTCCCAAACATGTAGTCACAGGTTCAGTTACACTGCACTGCACCTTGGGAAAGCGTCTTCTATAGCCCAAGGTCAAATGAAGTCTTGTGAATGGATTTGGTTGACAGGAACTGAAAGAAGCCTGTTGTGTGTAGGTGTATTTGTGTGCACCCCTGTGACATCACAGGAGGGTTGTGAATGAGCATCGTCGTATGTGAATGAGTATGTCGCTGGGTCAGAGAGGACCTGATGTAATACTATGTTTATGGACCAATGGTGACAGCATGTCTGTAGGCCAGAGGGAACTAGAGCTAGGGTTCAAAGAGGACAGTTTATGGGTCAAGGGAGACAGCTTGTTTGTAGCCGAAAGGGCACAGTATATATCTGTGAACTAAGGGAGACAGCAGGTTTGTAACCGAGGGGGCACAGTATATCTGTGAGCTAAGGGAGACAGCAAGTTTGTAGCCGAGATGGCACATTGTATATCTGCGAACTAAAGGAGACAGCAGTCAGAAACTGGAGTGGCATTGTAAGTTCTTAGCAACCAGTCTGACAGCCTTTTGTGGGAGAGGGAGTGTAGTTTTGATCTCTCTCTGTCTATATATATATATGTGTATATATATATATGTCACCATCCCAGATGTGGGAGCTGTATTCTATGTGAACCATACACTCATTGGTTACAGAACAAACTCAACTCACCACTTCACACAGAAATCTGAAGATAACACATTACATACATAAACACACGCAAACTTGAAATTAATGATAACAGCAAAGAACAACCAAACATACCAAACCGTTCGGAGGAAAACGAAGAAAATTAACATTAAAAGCCCCCACCCCACCCCACCCTGATAAGTTGTGACTTTACAAACAAACGGATGTAAACACAAAGAGCTCAAGATAAATTATCATTAAACTGAATAATTACCAACTAGATAAACAGAATTTTATTTAATGACTTGGGTTATTGTGATAAATCATCATCATTTGTTAGGTAACAGCATAACTGGTTAGAAGTTCACTTCAAAACCACATGGTTTGGGGTTCCATCTCACTATGTGGCATCTTGTACAAGTGTCTTAGGATCGCGGTTTCGATTCTCAGACCTGGCGTTGTGAGTGTTTATTGAGCGAAAAAACCTAAAAGCTCCACGAGGCTCCGGCAGGGGAATGGTGGCGAACCCTGCTGTACTCTTTCACCACAACTTTCTCTCACTCTTACTTCCTGTTTCTGTTGTGCCCGTAATTCATAAGGATCAGCCTTGTCACACCGTGTCACGCTGAATATCCCTGAGAACTGCGTTAAGGGTACACGTGTCTGTGGAGTGCTCAGCCACTTGCACGTTAATTTCACGAGGAGGCTGTTCCGTTGATCGGATCAACTGGAACCCTCGACGTCGTAAGCGACAGAGTGCCAACAACAACATATATATATATATATATATAAAGGAGACCACTGTGGTCTCCTTTATATATTTATATATACAATAATCCTTTGAGATCTCAAATATTTTTTCTGAATCTCCTTGATTCTTTGAATGTGTTTGTTCCCTGGTATTAAAGTGATATTAATTAATATCCAATTTTTTACCCTACTGCTTTAATTTAATTATGTATGTGTGTGTGTGTACGAGATCTGATCAAAAAGTATTTGGGACTGTTGCTATGGTAACAGCTAAAGTACACAGTGAAGCCTCTTGGCACAGATTGACCTTGAACTCTGTTTCCCATGCATCTTAAGTTATAATGTCGTCGCACTTTTGTTGGTTTATAGCAGTGCTTCTTAGAGGTAGTGTGTGATCGTCTCGAGAAGATCAGGTTTCAGCTGTACAGGATCTCTTTCATTATGGTGAGGAAGAGAAAGATTGTTTGAAAGCATTCATAGCATTTGACAAATTGTGGGGTTTATGGCTACGGTCATGAAACCAAGACAAAAATCAAACCCCACTTGACAGGAACAAGATTTGGAGACATTGTGTTAATTCAAGAGAATGTGATGAGGTAGTTGCTTGCTATCCGAAAAAAACGGTGTTCCAGGAATGTTTCTATCAATGCAAATAACACTGTGCCTTCAGAAAGAACTCTACAACACATCGTCAATTTGGCATGGAATATTCAAAGAATAAATGCCAAATTGACGTGTGTTGTAGTTTTCTTTTTATATCACCATAGGCGTAGGAATGGCTGTGTGGTAAATAGCTTGCTTACTAACCACATGGTTCCGAGTTCAGTCCCACTGCATGGAACCTTGGGCAAGTGTCTTCTACTACAGCCTCGGGCCGACCAAAGCCTTGTGAGTGGATTTGGTAGATGGAAACTGAAAGAAGCCCGTCGTATATATGTATATATATATATATATATATGTATATATATATATATATATATATATATGTATATATATATATGTATATATATGTATGTGTGTGTGTGTATATGTTTGTGTGTCTGTGTTTGTCCCCCCAACATCACTTGACAACTGATGCTGGTGTGTTTACGTCCCCGTAACTTAGCGGTTCAGCAAAAGAGACCGCTAGAATAAGTACTAGGCTTACAAAGAATAAATCCTGGGGTCGATTTGCTCGACTAAAGGCGGTGCTCCAGCATGGCCACAGTCAAATAACTGAAACAAGTAAAAGAGTAAAAGTCCTTCTAATCAAGCTTCTTGATCAGGCTTCGTCGTCGTCGTCGTTTAACGTCCGCTTTCCATGCTAGCATGGGTTGGATGATTTGACTGAGGACTGGTGAAACCAGATGGCTACACCAGGCTCCAATCTGATTTGGCAGAGTTTCTACAGCTGGATGCCTTTCCTAACGCCAACCACTCAGAGAGTGTAGTGGGTGCTTTTACGTGTCACCCGCACGAAGGCCAGTCAGGCGGTACTGGCAACGGCCATGCTCGAAATGGTGTATTTTACGTGCCACCTGCACAAGAGCCAGTCCAGGGGCACTGGCAACGATCTCGCTCGAAAGTCCTTACACATGCCACGGGCACAAGTGCCAGAAAGGTGACGCTGGGCACTTTAATGTTTTGTGAAACTGTTTTGTTTATGTGTTTCAAGTATATTTTTTAATGCCATTTCCTTTTTTCTTTTTCTTTTTGCTGTGGGGGCAATGGGTTTAATTTTATTGAAAGTTCTTAGAAAGACAATATAATTGTATAGGTAGCTACCAGTAGTTACGAAATCGAAATTATTCGTCGTCGTCGTCGTCATTTAATGTCCGCTTTCCATGCTAGCATGGGTTGGACGATTTGACTGAGGACCGGTGAAACCAGATGGCTACACCAGGCTCCAATCTGAAGGCAAAATAAACTAGCAAAAATGGTACTTCTGACATTCCACTGGCACAGATACCAAAGTTCCAGTAATTACAGAAATCTGTAGAACTGCTGCAATAAGTGAGTGAATCTGAGAGGGGAATACGTTGGGTAAAATCATAATTAAGGGTGTACTTAATCTTGTACTTTCTTTTACCCAAAGCCAGGAACATTTCGGCAACCCCTCATAAAATGATGATGATGATAATGATGATGATTTTGCTGATGATGATGACGATGACATACGGACGTGCACACATATATTTCCCTGGCATTGAATTATTATATCAGTTTATCAACGTTATCATTGATAACGATCACATCACATATTGTCGTTTAATTGAGTTCTTCTTAATCTGCAACATGTCCCTTCAGCTCATGTGACATAATTATGTGAATTTAATTCGGGGTTTATGTACACTTATCTTGGCACTGCCCCCACACATACACACACACACACTGTAAAATATATCTATTTACAAGCAAAGGGGATTGAGAAGACGGGGTGGGACTTATAAGTCACTGGGTGTTATGAAAGGCTAAGTTGACCTTGACACAGCATTGTTTGGTATTTAGTCATGCTTTTTGCTGTCTTTACCACTCTGCTGCTGTTCCTGCAACTGCTGCTGCTACTACTGCAACTACTGCTACTACTACTACTACTACTACTACTACTACTACTAATAATAATAATAATAATAATAATAATAATAATAATAATCCTTTCTACTAAAGGCACAAGGCCTGAAATTTTGGAGGGGGGCACTAGTCGATTGCATCAACCCCACTGTATCACTGGTACTTAATTTATTGACCCTGAAAGAATGAAGCACACATCTACTAACAACCAACATGCACCGTGGATTGTTCAAGTTCAAACGGCTGCTATTTGGACTCATCCATTTCTAACCGCAAAAGCTGCATCCAGTGGGAAAAGGAACTGGTAGTAAAATGTAGATTTGGTTTCAAATCCTGGCTTTGAACCTAGGAAGCTATTTGTTACAGTAAGTTTCCAATTACTTTTTTGAATTAACTCTGTCCCTGCTTGCATTTGGCATTTGGGTTGCTGAATAATGAGACAGAAATCAAAAAGGTCAAACAGAACTTACTTTTCTTTCTCCTGCAGGTGGATATATTGTTGAGGAGGGGGAACCATGGGAAAATGAGCCAAGGTCCACAATAAGTGAATAATTGAAAGCTTGGTAGATTGAATTTCAGAGAGGATTTTCATTACAAATATATATATATATATATATAAAATATTTAAAAAATGGAGAGTTTGAATACCTGAAAGCAGACACACACAGACACACACAGACACACAAATATATATATATATATATATATATATATATATATATATATATATATATATATAAATAGATAGATAGATAGATACATACATACATACATACATACATACATATATAGCATGATAGAGAAATATGTGCAGAAAAATTAATAACAAAAAAAAGAGAAACAGATAGACAAGCAGGCACACACACATACACATATGTGCACACATGCGCACACACACACACACATATATATAGATAGAGGTAGCATATAATATTTTGTAATATATAATCCCACTCTTATAAGCCAAAATGCTATGTTTGCATATGCACTGATGTATATTCATATACACATTTGCGCTTATCTGTTTGTTTGTATGTATGTGTCCATAGATGTGTGTGTGTGTGTGTGTGTGTTCGTGTATGCATATGTGTGTGTATGTTTACCTATGTCTTTTTGTTTAGTGCTGAACGCTTGACAAGAATACATAAATGCCTTTTGTTACAGCAAATACGTGAGCTTACATAATAACGGATATATTTTTGTCCCCCACCACATGCAAAATAACCTGCAAATAACATTGTTACATGAAGACATTTTCACAACAGATTCATATGCAAATACAAGCATGCATAGACTTGATCTCTGCACAACCCCATACAAAGCAACACATATAGATATGTGGGTACATAGACACATGTTCACCTTCTCTTCTTATTTTTACTTTTCCCTCTGGTTTCAAACTGTTTTAACTATTGTATGTAAATCATTGCCTTTTTATTTGATAATTGATTGCCCAACAATAGTTTCCAGAAGTTCAGTGAAATCAATGTTGCCATTCTAGATGTCGGCAAAGCTCTTGTCTCAACGTCTGGCTTCTGAATATTTTATCATAATTTCCTGTCTGCAGGTGGTTCCACCCATCTTTCATCCCTTGGAATGGTGAGCTCCCAAGCTCCCTATAGGATTGTGTCATCATGATATGTGACGACGGAAGTCTTTCTGACCAACTCTCAATCAACTCTGGGTATTTACCAGGGGGGGGGGGGGTTTAGTTTTGTTCCCCTAATCTCTTTCTGCCCCATTCAACAGGGCCCACTCTTGTGCAGATGATATGACCCTTGATTTCCTCCCTAACCTTCCTCAACCATCATCCACACTCAATCATTATCATCATCATCCTCCTCCTCCTCCTCCTCCTCCTCCTCCTCCTCATCATCATCATCATCATCATCATCATCATCGTCGTCGTTGTCATAAAAATCATCATCATCCATCATCATCATCATCATCACCATCGCCATCATCATCATCATCACCATCATCATCATCATCACCATCACCACCACCATCATCATCATCATCATCATCATCATCACCATCATCATCATCATCGTTTAATGTCTATTTTCCATGATGTTATGGATTGGACAGTTCGACATGAGCTGGCAAACCAGAGGGTTCTACCATGCCCACTAAATCTGCATTGATTCTATTAACAGGAACTTTGAGAGCATCCTCTGGCAATCTTGATTCTCGCGGTCATAGGATCGCGGTTTCGATTCCCAGACCGGGCGTTGTGAGCGTTTATTGAGCGAAAACACCTAAAAGCTCCACGAGGCTCCGGCAGGGGATGGTGGCGAACCTTGCTGTACTCTTTCATCACAACTTTCTCTCTCTCTCTTACTTCCTGTTTCTGTTGTGCCTGTAATTCAAAGGGTCAGCCTTGTCACACTGTGTCATGCTGAATATCCCCAAGAACTACGTTAAGGGTACACGTGTCTGTGGAGTGCTCAGCCACTTGCACGTTAATTTCACGAGCAGGCTGTTCCGTTGATCGGATCGACTGGAACCCTCGTCGTCGCAACCGACGGAGTGCCAACAACAACAACAACGAAAGTAAATATTACTGTCTTCTAAAAATTACGTCAACAGGACTTTAAAAGAAAGGTTTACTATAATTCCCTCGACACCGGTAATAGCAGTTGTGTCCCATTATTGCAACAGCTGATGATCGATTTCCAAGGAAGATGAATGTCTCAAAAGCGAAATATGTCGTTATTGGTGGAGGAATTGCTGGTGTGACTTGTGCTGAGACGGTAACACTAATACATAATTCTATGTGGGATCATTTGAAGCTTAGTGTAATTAACTTTATTAGTATCAGACAATTCGTTTTAATTTATTATCTTAGTATTGAAATATTGATGATAGAGTATATTTTACGGTAAAGGGATAAGGTCAGTGTCCTCTGGAACGACATTCCATGTCAGTTTAAACGACTGTCAACTAGCCGGCGAGGAAGTGATCGCGCTTCCTGCTAGAAATACCAGCCAAATCTATCTCAACGCTTCGCCGTCTTACATAAAAAAAAAAAGATGATACATCGGACAGTGTAGTCCAGGATTTACAAAAAAAGGAGATGATCAAATATCGACCGTCTTGGGTCTCAGATCAGCTCAACCAGAGGTAATTTGGGGCTAAGCATTTTGCCCGTGGTGCTAATGGTTCTGCCAGGTCACCTACCCTAAGCAGAGACGTATAATAACAAATAATTATCTTCTGCAAAGAGAATGTTTTGTAACTTTTGGTCGATTAAGATTGGAAGGATGATGACAGAATTAATGAAAGCAACTACATCAATACATCATCTTTTGCCAGATACTGTTTTTAGCCCCAGGTGGGCCCTAACTGAACATACCAAAGTCCTTTGATCATAGGTGACAACTGTCACCATCCCATCTATTTTTAGGAATGCTGTATCTTGGATTACATTATTCAATGTGTTTTATTTTTCTGTTTGAAGGCAGCAGGGTGTGATTTTTAGGTCAGACTTGACTGCTATATTTAGCAAGCTAATTAACTACACAGCTTGTATTTAGTCTATTATTTTTGGGTTCCAAATTTGTGTTCTAATTCCTCATCCAGATTGTCTTAAAAGCATTACTTTTATTCTAACCCATAGCAAACATTGAAAGTGTTTTGTACAGTCTAAACCAACCTTCAACTGCAAATTAAGAAAATTATATTTAATTATACAGTATATAATTATTACTATCCTGGTACAAAGTGTGCCAGCAAGCGCTGTCTTGGTCATAGACATAATAGAGTACCATTGACTGGATACAAAACTAATTAATTTTGCAGTTGGCAGTCGACCATCCTCCTGAACAAACCATCTTTGACTCAGAAATGTCAGAGATGAATGGCCTCAATTGGGAGAATAAAGAACTATGGACAGTTCTTTATTTTCTTTATTTTTCTTTAACATTTGTTTCCGTCATTGGATTGGGGCACAGCCTTGTAGGGGTTTGTCAAAGAAATCGATCCTGGTCCTTATTTTCAAGTTTGGTACTTATTCTAGTGGTCTGTTTTGCCAAACTGCTAAGTTACACGGATGTAAACAAACCAACACAGGTTGTCAAGCAATGGTGGCGACAAACCCACACACACATACGTACATAAATACACACATACATAATACATACACACATACATAGATACATACATACACACACATGCATGCAAGAATGCATACATATACATGCACCTTTGATAAGTTCTAGTGCACCTGAGCACTGTGCACCTGAGCACTGTGCACAATAATTAAGGTGGCAAGCTGCCAGAATCGTTAGCACGCCGAGCGAGATGCTTAGCAGTATTTCATCTGTCTTTATGTTCTGAGTTCAAAATCTGCTATGGTCAACTTTGCTTTCATCCTTTCGGGCTCGATAAATGAAGTACCAGTTGCGTACTGGGGTCGATGTAATCAATTTAACTCCTTCCCCCAAATTCGATGCCTTGTGCTTCCAGTAGAAGGGATTATACACAATTTCATTATTATTATTATTATTATTATTATTACTACTATGCATTCATACGTACATACACACATACACACGCACTCATACATAAATACATAAACACATACATACATATGTATGATGAGCTTCCATTAGTTTCCATCTACTACATCCACGTCCCAAATTCGATCTCATTGTGTGGCATCTTGGACAAACTTGAACAAACATCATTTTCTTACAGCCTTGTGAGTGAATTTTGGGCTGAAGGTAACAGTACAGAATCCTGTCTGGTGGTGGATTGTATCTCGAATTCAAAATGTACAACCCAGTCATACTGTCTTGCTGATTCTGGCTGAGAATTACATTAAGAATACATGTGTCTGTGGAATACTCAGTCACCAAGAATTAATTCAAAATAATGTGAATCAATAAGCATTACTTTTGATAATAATTTGAATGCTAAAGAGTTAAAGCATGAAGTTTGCCTCATAAGAATCATAGAATGAAACACACCCTCAGACAGATCGCTACCAAAAAGGTTGAATAAGATACCTTTCATTTCTTTATGATTGTAAAGAATGATTTTGAGATGTGGCTGCTATTTCTTGTCAAATAATTTTGAGCGGTTGTTCTTCGTGAAATGAAGCTGAAATTTTTTTGTTCTCACAAAGAGCATGTATGCATCAAACTCTAAACAGTTTATGGAATTTTCTACTTTCAGCTTTCATGGTTATGTCCAGAAGAAACTATAATTCTTTTGTCTGCATCGAGTCTGGTGAAAGCTGTTACAAATTTCAATCAGGTAAATTAATATTATTAATTTCAATCAGGTAAATTAATATTATTTTTTGTCTTCAGGTAGCAGAATCATTAGCATGTCAGGCAAAATGCTTAGCGCCATTTCATCTGTCTTCATGTTCTGAGTTCAAATTCTGCCGAGTTTAACTCAGCCTGTCGTCGTTTCAGAGTCAATAAAATAAGTACCAGTTGTACACTGGGGTTGATATAATCAACTTAACCTTGACCCCAAAATTGTGGGCCTTGTGCTAGAATTTGAAACCAATATTATATTTTGTCTTTTATTTTCTATCTTTCACTTTTTTCAGTCATTCGACTGTGGCCATGCTGGGGCACAGCCTCTAAGGGTTTTTAGTTGAACAAATTGACCTCAGCACTAATTTTATTAAAGTCTAGTACTCATTCTATCTCTTTTGTTGAACTGTTAAGTTATGAGGGATGTAAACAAACCATCACTGGTTGTGAAGTAGTGAAATTGTGGGTGTGTGACAAACACACACACACACATGGGCTTCCACACAGTTTCCATCTACCAAATTCAATCACAAGGTATTATTCAGCGATAATCCATTCAAAATTTGAAAACCTGATTTATGTTATTTCAGTTGATATTCCTGAATATCTTTTAATGAATTTAATATTCTTTTATTAAAACTGCAATAAAGGAATTCTGTAATATATTCTTTGCCATTGTCATCATATGATTGATGTTTGTATAGGAAAATTCATCAGACTCTTAGTAACATGGAATTTATGACAGCAAATATATTTTACATTTGATTCATTCTTCTAAAATGTTGCTAAATGTTTCATTTTTATTGTCATTCCTAACTGAGCCGACAAAATGTTGGTTTCACTACTTCAAAATGAGTTAAATCTTTCGTATCTTATTGTTGATGTGAAGCAGTGTTCAAAACCAAGATAGATAACTCTTGTCAGTCCAGTCCTCATAACTTTGAACAGGTACCATTCGTTAACAAACTGGTTTTCAAAATTAACAGGCTCCAACCCCACCACCAACCCCATCACAACAACAAACACCTTCAAAAAATACCAGTGACGTTTTTTTTTAGCTCTTTCCCCTTTATTAATGAAATAACAACCAGAGCCGGCCTTCTATAATTCTTCTTATTTTGCTTCTGTGTTGGACAACTTTAAAAATTTGGAAGTCCAGCTTAGTGGCATTTCTTCCAACTCTTTACATTCTGAGTTCAAATGCTGCCAAGGCCAACTTTGTCTTTCATTCTTTGTGATAGTAGAATTGAAAAAAGTGGCCAAAGTTGTCAGGAGTAGCATTGGTGAATTTCAGGAAACATGGAATTTTTGAAGAATTCAGTGTTCTGATCATTAGCATAGCTGGGAGGGGGGGGGGCAGTAGGGGCGGTCCGCCAGGTGGCACTTTTGGGTCTGCTGTAGGCAATATGTGTTTTTTGTGGGGTCCAGAGACTGTAAACAGAAGGGGTGCCCCAGGTGGCACACACTCTACCTACACTAGTGGTTCTGACAGTAGCCAACTAATGTAGACCGCTTATTCCATGTTTTGACAAAAGTGAATATGAAAATAAAAAAATGTTTCCAGAAGTTAATAATACCATTTTGTTTATCGTTTCAGATTTCAAAGACTCTAGAAGTCTTTGATGTGGAAGAAAAATCTTTTGCTGAAATCGAAACGGTCAATAAGAACATTGTGATATTACACAAAGAAGTCGTATCTTTGGATTCAGTGGAACAGGTACAGTTTCATAACAACATCCAGCTTAACATGTTATAAATGTATTTTTCAAAATATATTTTCATATTTTCAAATTCCCACTGGATCCTGGTAATTAAATGATGCTTTTCATGTTGCAACTGAGAACAGGACCAGTCCTAGGTTTGCTGGTGCCGTCGAAATTGCTGGCCTTGTGCGAAAATTTGAAATTATCATTTTTATTTATATTTCAAAAAATTACAGTTTTGAAATATTTTTGCATGGATTAAAATGTTGACAATGTATAAAAGTATATGTGTATATGTGCTTTTGTGTGTGTGCGTGCACATACATGCGTGCATGTGTTATTTTGGTAAGCAAGTTATTAAGTATTAAATATAAACTTAGATGCATAGGAATTATTTGGAAGTTCATATTGAACCACTTGATTTCAGATCATTTAAACAAAATATTCATATAAATACCCTTTTTTTCATATTTATTTAGAACATTAAAACCGCTGATGGAAGTGAGATTTCATATGAGAAACTGTGTATTTGTACAGGTGGTAAACCAAAGGTGAGTCACCATTTCACTTTTATGTTGCCAGTGTTTGGGTTAGTGAAGGTTGTGTCGCAGCAGAGAAGAGACCACGCCTGAGTGATTCATGTTTTGTCAATGTGATTGGGTTGATGGATACCTGGAGACAAGTATGTTACCTGCTTGCTGACAAATGAATGTGTGCATGTAAAAAATGCGACACATAAAAAGCACCATTCAAGTGTTAGGCTTCACAGATGCAATGTGGTTGATGCTGGTGCCATGCAACTGGCACCCATGTTGGTGGCATGTAAAAGCACCCATTACATTCTCGGAGTGGTTGACGTTAGGAAGGACATCCAGTCATAGAAACCATGCCAAATCAGACTGGAGTTTGGTGCAGCGCCGTCCAACCCATGCCAACATGAACAACGGGTATTAAATGATGAATGTTGAGAAGATATGTCAAGCTAAGTGAATCGTGGTTGTTGCTAATGATGGTGATATGTGAAAGGCACCGGTGCCAGTCCCACATAAAAGGTTCTCATGCCAGTGACATGTGAAAGACACCCAGTACGCTTTGTAAAGTGGTTGGCATTAGGAAGGGCATCCAGCTGTAAAAGCCGAACCAAAACAGATGGCTGGAGCCTGGCACAGCTCTCTGGCTTACCATTCTCAGTCAAACCGTCTAACCCATGCCAGCATGGCAAATACATATACGACGATGATGATGATGAGGAGGAGGAATGTCGAATGGTGTTTAGGCATCATCAGAATGTTGAAATTTGGTACAGTTAGTGTTGAGTAGAGGCTGGATGTAGTCAGAGTGCTGAGTGGAGTTTACTTGTAGCCAATATTGAGTGTAGTCAAGAGTATTGAGTCAAGTTTTCTTGTAATTAACAGATTTAAAAATTCTATTCGAGTTATTTGTTTGGCCCCCAATTTTACCACCCTTGCCTCATATGTAGGAGCAACCCTACTTCGTGATCTTTGTGACTAAATTAATATTCATTTTTCTGTATCTGTTTTCTGTAGGTAATTGTAGACAGTCCTTATGTTCTTGGAATCAGAGATACTGAAAGTGTTCAAGTGAGTAAAATAAAAATAAGTTTTAATCAAAGCCCGTCATATATATGTGTATATATATATGTGTGTGTCTGTGTTTGTCCCCCCAACATCGCTTGACAACCGATGCTGGTGTGTTTACGTCCCCATAACTTAGTGGTTTGACAAAAGAGACCGATAGAATAAGTACTAGGCTTACAAAGAATAAGTCCTGGGGTCGATTTGCTCGACTAAAGGCGGTGCTCCAGCATGGCCACAATCAAATGACTGAAACAAGTAAAAGAGTAAAAGAGAATGTTCAATCATAAAAATATAATAAGAGTCTTTAGACATCATATGGCTATGAAGGTACCCCTCACTCCGAGTTGGTGGGGGACTCTAATAGCCATAGGAATCAAAGAGGTCCATAGATAAAAAATGGACCTACTCGAGAGATACACACACACACACACAGACAAATAAAAATAAAAAAAGAAACACAAAATAAGCTCTGTAAATACAAGTCTCTTGTATTGAGTGTCTTTCTCATTCCATCTGACCATTTTTTTTGTTTTTTGTTTCATTTCAGACTTTTCAAGAAAAACTTTCTTCAGCTAGGAGGGTCATAATTATTGGAAATGGTGGAATAGCTACAGAAATGGTGTAAGTAATTATGGAATTCCTTATTCCTTTTCATTCTTTTGGAGTCAATAAAATAAGTACCAGTTGTAACCAACTTACCCCCTCCCCCCAAAATGCTGACCTTGCACCAAACTTTGAAACCATTATTAATATTATAATTACTTTAACCATTTCTGGTATAAGCTCTTATGCACTTTTTACTCCAAGACCTTCAGGTGCCATGTGAAATGGAACCAGTTCTGAGCAGTTCATTCTGAACATGGTTTTTTGTTTAGAATGACCTTTCCTGGAAGGGTAACCATTTATAGCCGTACTCCATTTGTACTTGGCTCTTAGCTCAAAGCTGGGACAATGGTTGAGTGATGCCAGGGTATGTTCAGAGACTGGTGGGCTGTATGCATTCTACCTTGGGCCTACTACTGCTCGGATATGCACTAAATTTTAGCCTGGGAGCCACAAGGTTCACAGTTAACACATGTGACCTTTAGATGGCACTGCAGGAGTCTTCATGCTAGAGACCTTAAACAACAGTGCAAAGCCCTAAAAATGGAGAAAGCTGCTATTGAAAACCCTATTCTTTTAGTAGCAAGTCTGTATACAAACCATGCTACAAACAGTGGGGCAAATCCCTACTGCAGGGGACAACATGAAAATGAAATCCCAAAGAAGGGAAGGTTAAATACGACTACGGAGTGTATTCTAATACTTTGCCCTGCAAAAATTATTGGGGAATTGCAAGATGTCTGGAGGCCTGAAACGGTTAGAGATGCTATTGGAGGGCTTATCTGAAGGTAACTTAAATAATGGTTTCTGATTTAGGTACAAAGCCAGCAATTTTGAGGGGAGCACTTAGTTGAAACCATTGACCCCAGTACTTCACTGGTACTTTGTTTTATTGAGCCCTCAAGGGACAAAAGACAAAGTTCATCTTGATGGTATTTGAACTCTTTTCCTATTGCTCAAACAATTCTACCAGCTCACCTCTTTGAAAGTGACCTAAGTAATATAAACAAATACTACAAATAATAATAATAATAATAATAATAATGATAATAACAACAATACATATTTGCAATTAATGTCATTTATTTTCCCTTTTGGTTTGGAATCAAATATCTTCTTCCACCTCTTTATTAGACTTATTAATCTGTGTGATTCTCTATTGATTTTTTTTAGATATGAGATTGAAGGGTGTTCAGTGATTTGGGCAATCAAAGACAAATCAATCAGCAGCACTTTTGTGGATGCTGGCGCAGGAGAATTCTTCTTGAAGAAACTAAACAAGAAAAAAGAACAAAAGAAACCAATTTTAAAGAGAATGAAATACAACATCAGTGGTGAATATGCAAATTTATTTTTTATTTCTTCTATATTTTACACATTTTTTTATATATTGGTTATTTGTTTTTGGATGCTAATTAATTTTATCCTTTGTTTTGTTTATTTTTATCACTAGCTTTGTTTTTGTTTTTGGCATAATTGGGTCGTTAAGAAGTTTGATTCCACTGTGATGATAACGACGATTATGGTGAAAATATTAGTCGAGGACAGCTGCATAAAGAAGTGCTGAGCTCTAATTGGGGAGGGTACCTGTGGAAGGGGTAGATCCAGGAAGACATGGGATGAAGTGGTGAGAAAGGATCTTCAGATGTTGGGTCTCACTGAAGAAATGACAAGAGACCAGGAGATGGTCCCTTTCCTGTAGTTGATAAGACACATCAAGCTAAGTAAAATTGCTGTCTTCCACACATGCAGACTTGTCCTTTCAGGTGCCAGTGCCACTTAAAATGCACCTGTGCCAGTGCCACTTAAAAACTCACCTGTGCTGGTGCCGCATAAATGCACCCTTGCTGGTGGCATGTAAAAAGCACCCAGCACACACTCTTAAGTGGTTGGCATTAGGAAAGACATCCAGCCATAGAAACCATGCTGCAACAGACGGTTGGGATCTGGACAGCTCCCTACTAGCCAGCTCCATGTCAAACCATCCAACCCATGCCAGCAAGAAGAGCAGACGTTAAACGATGATGATGATGATTTGGTGGTCGTCATTGTCATCATCATGACAGTGGCAGCAACAACTGGTTTATTTTGCTCTGTATTTAATATGTTCTCATCTTATTAACTGTTGATTTCATGCATATGTAATCTTCTAGTAATTAATCTGTGTTTCATTGTTGTTGTTTTTAAAATAATATTTAAGAAATAATGTTCCTAATGATTCTCATTAATGAAGTGCTCACTTGTGCTGTTTGTTTTCAGCTGCAGACAAAGCTTCAAAGTCTGTTTTGGGTGGAGCCTTAGGACCAGACTGGTCAAGCAATTTAGTCATGTCAGGAGTCCAAGCAGTAAGTTGGATTGTAATCATGATAATAATTCTTTTTTTGGTGTATATATATATATATATATATATATATATATATATATATATACATAAGTGGAGGTTGAAAAGTTCCTGGTTTTAGGTAAAAGAAAATACTGGAGGATCAGTTAATTATGATGTTATTCAACATATTCCCCTATCAGATTCACACACCATTTTATTTAAGCTGTGTAAAAGAACCCAGAAGGTTGGACCTCCAACCAGGCCTTTTGCAATATTCTTAATCCTTTCGTTACCAAACCCGACTGAAACTGCCTCTGGCTCTGTAGTACAAATGTCTTGTTTTCATAAGTTTTGAATTAAAATCTTCCACCAAACCTTAGTCACAATTTATGTTCCTAACACTAGCGTAATAATAACTAAGTTATTTTACTAAATTCTTTGTTATATTTAAAAATTAATTCAAAGAAACACAGAGCATCTCAAAATAAATACAGTAACGAAAGGGTTAAAGTCAGGAACTTTTCGGCACCCCTTTGTACATTCGATAGAGTAATCTGAATGCCAAAGGGTTAATGTTTAGAAATCCTTATTTTGTGATGCGTCCTGAATGTTTTTCATTGGATTGGTTCCCTTTACAGATCTCCCACAATGTCCATGTAGAATTTCAAGTAGAAGTGGAAAAAATTTTATCTTCTGATGAATTCAAAGAATCTGGAAAACAAGAGACTTGCTCTTCTTTTGAAGATAAAGACAATGTGACAACAAGTATGGAAAGTTTATACCTTGTGCTTACTTATAAACACACACACACACATACAAATATTTCTTCCCATGATGCTCTCTGATATCTTCTCATCTCTCAATCATTCCTCTCACTCTATCACCCGTCACTCTGTTCCCTCCTCTAATTATCTCACTCCAGCACTGTATCTTTTCCATTCCTCCTCACCCCCCTCTCACTCTCATCATTGTTTCCCTCTCCCCCCTTACTCTTCCTCCATCCCCAACCCGCTCTCACCTCTGTTCGAGATATTTCCTTGAAGGAATGGAGACATCATAGACCACTGATGACTCTTTGGGTCTTGTGGGACACAAGGCAACCTCTCTGCTGGCGTCATGATGAAATGCAGTCCTTTATGTTCTTCAAAATAGTTGATGTTGGGAAGGGCGTCCAGCCATAGAAACCACAATAAGGAAGGTTTTGAGTGAGATGTGGCCCTCTGGTTTCGTAGGCGAGCAGCAACCCTGAATAAAAACTAATTCAGATCATAACTCATCTAACCCATACCAGCATGGAAAGCTGACATAAAAATGATGATGATGATGATATATCCATATATCATCATCATCATCATCACGACCAGCTTTGTATTCAAGTACCATGTTCTTCACCTTGTTTTGCACTTATTTGCACTTGTATATATCTCACTACCTGGAATCACTTCCTTTGACATCCAAGTTCACTTTTTAACACCGTCCCTCTCCACTCATACTTCACATTGATTGTCCTTCTATGCTAACAGTTACCTCTCCCTCTCTCTTGAAACACTTCGCTTTCAACTCACCCCCTATTTTATGATAATTTATTTGTTAATTTTCAGCTGATTGGCCAATCTATGCGCTTCTAACAAATGGTAAAGTCTATGGCTGTGATTTTGTAGTGAGTGCTACAGGTGTGGTGCCAAACACAGAACTTCTTCTTCAGGGAAATTCTGTAAGTATTTTGTATAATATATTAATATATTAATACTCGTTTATATGTGTGTGTGTGGACACATATATATATATATATATATACATGAATATTTGTTTTTATGTCAGTTTTTCCATGCGAGCATGGGTTAGGTGAATATATTAATTGAAGCATTGTTTAACCTGTTTGTTAAGTAAGGGATCTCAAGTTTAACTCAGATTCTGAGCCTGACTCAAACCTTTCCTTCTGTTTTAGTTTGACCGTAGTGAAGATGGTGGAATTAAAGTCAATTCAAAGATGCTGACTTCAGTACCAAATGTTTTTGCTGCTGGAGATGTCTGTACTCCTTCTTGGAAACTTGCTGAACATTGGTTCCAGGTAAGTGAGAAAACGAATTGATATCTTCTGTATTGTAATTTCATGCTGCCATTGGTGTGGACTTGTTCAGCTTCAGTCGAATAAATACTTTCTTCTACATATTTTAAGTACTGAGCATGGTCATTGCCAGTGCCGCTGGACTGGCCCCCATACAGGTAGCACATAAAAACACCTTTTGAGCATGGTCATTGCCAGAACCACCTCACTGGCCCTCATGCTGGTGGCATGTAAAAGCACCCACTACACTCTTGGAGTGGTTGGTGTTAGGAAGGGCATCCAGCTGTAGAAACTTTGCCAGATCAGATTGGAGCCTGGTGTAGCCTTCTCTTGTATATATATATGTATATATACATGTATCTTTTTTTTTATTAGATGCGTCTTTGGACTCAAGCAAGGCAGATGGGGGCTTATGCTGCTAAATGCATGGTTGCCAGTGAAAACCAGGAAGATATAGAAATGGATTTTTGTTTTGAGTTGTTCTCACACGTCACTAAATTTTTCAATTCCAAGGTAAATATACTTCTTCTTCTTCTTGGAAATCTTTGTTAATGCTCACATTCTTTAATTCTTCAAAACTTTTTTTTGCTGCACTAAAATTATGGTCTTTCCATTCCCGTTTACTCCAGGTTATCCTGCTTGGCAAATTCAATGCCCAAGGACTTGGTAACAATTATGAACTTCTTCTAAGAGTAACAGAAGGTAGGTACCATAAGTGGCAGATCTGTTTGCCAGGTGTCTCTTACAGTCGAGGCTTAGATGTTTCACGTTCCCATTCGTTGGACAGTTTTGTTTAGATTCTAAACAAAACTCTCTGACGAATGGGAACGTGAAACTCTGAGTAACAGTTTTTGTGATATTTTTGCTTCTTTTTAATAAAGCATATTACTCTACCTCTGGTATTCGAGTACTATTTTTTCCACCTTGTTTCACATTTATGTGCTCACTCTGCTATATATATATATAAACATAAACAATATATTGACAATATTTTTTTTAATTTGCAGATGAGGAATATCTGAAAGTTGTGTTAAGTGACAACAGAATGCAAGGAGCAGTCCTCATTGGAGAGACCGATATGGAGGAAACGTTTGAAAATCTCATTCTTAACCAAATGGATCTCACCTGTTTTAAGGAAAATCTTTTAGAACCTGGAATTGACGTGGATGACTTTTTTGATTAAAGCTTTATTATTTTTATTATTATTTTTATTATTATTTTATTATTATTATTATTATTATTATTATTTTTATTATTATTTTTATTATTATTATTATTATTATTATTATTTTTATTATTATTTTTATTATTATTATTATTATTATTATTATTTTTATTATTATTTTTATTATTATTATTATTTTTATTATTATTTTTATTATTATTATTATTATTATTATTATTTTTATTATTATTTTTATTATTATTTTTATTATTATTTTTATTATTATTTTTATTATTATTATTATTATTATTATTATTATTTTTATTATTATTTTTATTATTATTATTATTATTATTATTATTTTTATTATTATTTTTATTATTATTTTTATTATTATTTTTATTATTATTTTTATTATTATTATTATTATTATTATTATTATTTTTATTATTATTTTTATTATTATTATTATTATTATTATTATTTTTATTATTATTTTTATTATTATTTTTATTATTATTTTTATTATTATTATTATTATTATTATTATTATTTTTATTATTATTTTTATTATTATTTTTATTATTATTATTATTATTATTATTATTTTTATTATTATTTTTATTATTATTATTATTATTATTTTTATTATTATTTTATTGCCAAGATGGCGGTAAGCTGGCAGAATTATTTGTTGGATAAAATGCTTAACAACATTTCGTCCATGTTTAAGTTCTGAGTTCAAATCCTACCGAGGTTTACTGTGCCTTTTATATCCTTTTGGGGTTGATAAAATAAGTACCAGTTGATCACTGGGGTTGATGTAATCAACTAACCCTGCTCCCCACTTGCAAAATTTCAGGCCTTGTTCCTATACTATAAAGGAATATTATTATCAGAGGTGTATACTCTGGGTGTGCTAGGTGTGTGCTGTACACCCATCGAAAATGGCAAATTCATTATAAATATTAACCTGAGTAATTAATTTAATTAGAAATCTTAATGGAAAACTTTTGTTATACCCCACCTGCTTGAAATTTGGTAGCATTTGGTATGGCATCACACCCAATGCAACAACCACCATACATCACTGATTGTTATTATTGTCAAGAAGGGGTCGATCTAATCGACTGGCCCCCTACCCCAAAATTTCGGGCCTTGTGCCTAGAGTAGAAAGGATTATTATTGTTGTCAAGATGGTGGTGAGCTGGCAGAATTGTTATCACGATGGGTGAAATGCTTAGCGGTATTTTGTCTGTCTTTATGTTCTGAGTTCAAATTCCACTGAGGTTGACTTTGCCTTTCATCTTTTTGGGGTTGATAAATTAAGTACCTGTTGCATACTGGGGTCAATATAATCAACTAGACCCCTTCCCCGAAATTTCAGGCCTTGTGCCTAGAGTAGGAGTTCAAATGTTGTTGAAGTCAATTTTGTCTTTCATCCTTTTAAAGTTGATAAAATGAAATACCAGTGAAATACTGGGGCGAATGGTATTGATTTGCTCCCTCCCCTCAAAATTGCTGGCATTGTGCCAAAATTAGAAAGAATTGTTGTTGTTAGAGCTGTGGAGTGGCAGAATCATTTGAGCATCAGAAAAAAAAATACTTTGCTGTATTTCTGCGGACTTTTTTCATTCTGAGTTCAAATCCTGTCAAGGTCAATTTTGCCTTTCATTCCTCCTGGGTTGATAAAATAAAGTACCAGTTAAATTAATGATTCTGCCAGCTCACCATTTGTGAATTTGTAAAATGAAAGATTTCATATTTTTCTCAGCACAGATACCCCCACCCCCACCCCACTGGCCAGTTTCTTGTTCACCTGCAATTTGCTCCCACTACTAATGGTTCTTCACCCCTGTTCAGAAACATCAGTCTAATTGCATTGCTTGTTGCCTCACAAACTGTAGTCTGGCAAATTCCATCATTGTTGACTTTTCCATTCAGGCTCAGAAAGTACCTGTAATACACTGATGTCTGTTCAGTTACCCATATTCCTACCCCTGCCCTTAAAAATATGCCTTCAGCTTTATCGAAAGACACTGTTATTACACCATTCACCAATGCCCCTAGGAAAAGATTTTTGAAGAATTTACCAACCTCAACTCTTTGCCTGCTCTGTGTACCACATGTGACATGCAGGAAATATTTCTCTGGTATTCATGCATCATATATTATACACATTCTTTTGCCTGTCTTGTGTACCACGTGTGATATGCAAGAAATATTTCCCTAGCATCTATGCATAAAAGATATAGGAACCTGACAGGCGTGAAGTGGATTCGATCCACTTCACGCCTGTCAGGTTCCTATATATATGACACATTCTTTTGCCTGTCTTGTGTACCACATGTGACATGCAAAAATATTTCCCTAGCATCCATGCATCACACATAATACACATACCCCATATTTTTCAAGCTTACCCAGAATGTCTGAAACAAGGGCTAATTAAACGTCTGCATATAAACATGGATGCTTAGGACAAAATTATGAAAATGCTTTGAATAGGCAAAAGACTATTTGGCGCTCTGCTGTGTAACCAACATGTTACTAATTAACTCTGTTAAAATTGATTATAATGATGTTGATGATTGTTATTATGATGATGTTCTTGTTATCTCTCAACTTTTCTTGAGGGAAATTTTTTTAATTGCAAAAAAAAAAAAAAAATTGTAAATAAAATTGATTAATATAAACCAAAGGAAAAAATTCTCTCGGTGTTATATTATTGGATAATCTATATATATTTATGTGTGTGTGTGTACACTTGCACATACACAAACACACACATGTATTCACATACATAGATGCACTTACACATACACTCCCGCTTCCTCTCTTTCTCTGTTTCTCGCTCTCTCTTTCTCTCTCTCTCCACAAAACCCTTTTTATTTTTTTTAATGTAATTCTGTCTTTATTCTGGATTGAATCAAGAACATAACTCTTCAGGATGGATAATGAAAGGTAAAAATTGAACCCATGTTAGCTTGGAAGAAAGGAAAACAGATATAAAACATATGCATAGCATGAAATGGGAGAGGAGGGAATCTAGAGTTTAGCTGCATAGGGGATAACTCCTCATATGTTTCGTTTTTATTTAGACCTCTTCAGCAACACATAACCTAAACGTTTCTGCAGATCTTAGAATGATTAGAGGAGTATCTAATTAGAGGATTTTTGTGAATAGACCAACAGCATAATAAATTTACAGCATGACTAGGGACAAAAAGGAATCAAAGACACCCTGTGGGTATTCTTTTGGTTTATGATCCCAAAAGGAAAGGAGAAATTATCGTAAGAAATCAACATTAGAAAGAATTGAAACTTTTAGAAAAATTTTTTTTTTATTCAGAATCGTAACCTTCGTATTTTTAAACATGTAAAAAAAAAAAAAAATCGAAAAAGGTAAAAAAAAAAAAAATATCGAAAAAGGTAAAAAAAAAAAAAAATATCGAAAAAGGTTAAAAAAAAAAAAAAAGGTGTGGTTGAGGGAAGAATTAAAAATTTGAAAAACATTTTTTTTCGGCAAAATTGTAATCTTTTTTGTTGAAGACGTGGGAGTCTGGTTAAATATTTACAAAAAAAAAAAAATGAATAAAATAAAATATGATAAGGGTGAAGGGTACCTAGTCAACACGTGGATATTGTCGGATAGTATCAATATTTCCGCTTTCATTTCGTGATCATAAACCGAAATGATACCACCGTATGAGTTAAAATTTATTAACAAACAAAGAACAGGTAATTTATTATAATTACAGCATTAATGACAAGGGCGACTATATTTCTTCTGCAGCCTCCACCCGCTTCGCTTGGTTATCGTCACCCCGCCTCTTCTTGCCCTCGTCTCGATCTGAGATATATTCCACAGAAATCAATAATGTTTAGCTTCCGACGTAAAATACCGTTAAGTGACACGTGTTTCTGCTTTGACTATAAACAAAACGGCCACCTGTCGTTATTAGAAAAATCGGTAAATTTCAGAGACGACGACAAAGTATAACTGTTAAAGCTAGCTTCTGTTAATTTTGTTTAACCCCAGGTAAGACATGCTATAACTGACACACGATCAAAAGCATTCCAGCTGTGACCATCCCGTCTTTTTATATATCGAAGGCTACATTATTATCTAAAGTGTTCTTCCTTCACTTTTGAGACGACAGGTTGTGATTTAAAGAAGAAGGTGTTATTAATTACGATTGGAACGGACACCGACAGAGGTTTTTTTCTCCCCCATTTATTTATTTACATTCACATTTTCAGTTTCACTTTGAATATTCTCTCTTCCGGAAACATTTTCTGATTAACTGGGAAATACTAGAAGGTATATGTTTAACTTTAAATCAACAGTTATTGTTTCTGTTTCTTGATCAGCTTTAAAAAAAAAACTAACAAACAAACAAAACAAAACGTTTTATCTTTGGTAAAGAAAACGAAGAATACAGAATACGGTTGTGATGAGTATCTTTTCTTTAATTTATGTACTTCTGTTAATATGTTTGAAAGAAACAGAAGGAAGGAAAGTACTTTTGAGAGACATTAAAACCATAACATTAACTCAAGGCCAAATGACCAGCGCAAGAAGATCTTCGCCAGTGCCACAATTGAAATGTACGGGAGGATCGGCAGGTTGTCGTAGTTTCGTCCCTAACAATGTCCAGTGTTACAACAAAGGATGGGACGGTTTTGATATTCAATGGAAATGTGAAACAGACATGAAGAAAAAATATCGTTTCGGAAAGATTGCTGTGTCTTGTGAAGGTTACGATTACCCCAATGACCCTTATATTCTTGCAGGATCTTGTGGTTTGGAATATGAAATTGACTACATAAACACACACCGTAAACACTCAAGCAAATTTACTAAAAGCTCTCATCATTCTATTAACTCCGGTTTTGAGTTTGGTGAAATTATTTGGATACTTTGCGTATTACTTTGCATCTTACTTGTATATCGTCTCTGTCTCAGCCGTAATAATAACAGGTGCAGAATGTTTACAAATTCAAATAATTCTGGTGAAATGCCACCCGGAACTTACCCGAGAGATCCACCACCACCCTACGGCTTTAGGCCGGAATATTACCCGCAACAAAACACTAATAGTTTCGAAGACTCTCAACAACCAGGCTTCTTTTCTGGTATGGGAACTGGTGGTGTGTTGGGTTACGTCCTAGGTAAAGAGCCTGGTTATTCCCGTTGTGACACTTCCCCTGGTTATCACCATTCCAGTGATTACCATCCTCCGTCAGACTGGTTTGGAACTTCTCAGTCCTCGCATAATTATGTATCTTCAAGTGATTCGAGTGACGATGATGACTCAAGGGCAGCAGTTGGTTTCGGCGGGACAACACGGCGATAAAATAAAATAGTTTTCTACTAATTTGGTTTGTTGTTACGTCGATTTTTTTTGCAAACCATAATGGCATAATTACAGTTTGATGCTCCACAACTTTGTTCCTTTGTAACTTATAAAAGCTACAGATTTTTTTAATGAAATTTTGTAGAGGTATGCTTTCGATGGTGTAAATTACGAATGTCTTGACATTTAATTTTTTTTCTTTCTTTTTTAGAGGTCTTTCAGCTTATTCAACCTCCTCCCGACTTTACTTCCTCATAACTCGTTCTTTAAAATGTATATTTAAAAACGATATTTTATAGAAATACGTAAAGTTGATGTTTTAAACATGAATCTGAATAAAGAAAAAAACAACTTAAATTACAGAAATTGGTGTTAACAAAGTCAAAATGTCAGGTGGGGTGGAGAATGATCCGAAACAAGAATTTTATCAAGGTAAACTGCATCTACAATCTTGAAATATGCATCTCTAAAATTTCATTGAAAAAAATCACGTATTTTCCACAAAGTTATGAGGAATCAAAGTCGAGTGGGGAGACCAAACTGTAACTATGTCACTACGGACTTGTATTTTCACTTGTAGTATTCGAAGAAACCCCCGTGATTATATACATTACTAAACCTGTCCTTGTATGTCGCAAAATATTTTTAAAGTTTTTCATTTTCAGCTGTTAAGATTCATTACGGATCTATAGCAATTGGAAAGGCATGACCCAATTGAAATAACAACGTGTGACGTTTGGAGTAAAGGGAAATGAAAGTGTCGCCTCTGGAGTTTGCAAATGACCACTATACCGATAGGTAACTGTGCAGAAAAAATGTTGGGGGGACAAACACAGACACACAAACATACACACACACACACATATTTAAGGGAAAGCGGACTAGTCGATTACATTGCCCCCCCCCCCCACTCCCTTGCTTAATTGGTACTTTTTTTTATGGAGCCCGACAGAGTGAAAGGCAAAATCGACCTTGGCGGAATTTGAACTCAGAGCGTAAACAGCTAGAAAGAATACTGATAAGCATATTTTCCAGTGCGGTGTGGAGGCGCAATGGCCCAGTGGTTAGGGCAGCGGACTCGCGGGCATAAGATCGCGGTTTCGATTCCCAGACCGGGCGTTGTGAGTGTTTATTGAGCGAAAACACCTAAAGCTCCACCAGGCTCCGGCAGGGGATGGTGGCGAACCCTGCTGTACTCTTCCACCACAACTTTCTCTCACTCTTACTTTCTGTTTCTGTTGTGCCTGTAATTCAAAGGGTCAGCCTTGTCACACTCTGTGTCACGCTGAATATCCCCGAGAACTACGTTAAGGGTACACGTGTCTGTGGAGTGCCACTTGCACGTTAATTTCACGAGCAGGCTGTTCCGTTGATCGGATCACCTGGAACCCTCGACGTCGTAAGCAACGGAGTGCCAAGAATAACATTTTTCGGTGCGGTATCGACTAATCCCCTTTCCTCAAAATTGGTCTTCTGTATACTACAATAGCAACCATTATTTAGACGATGCACCTGCCAACATCTCAGGATGTTTGTTTCAAGAAGAGTAATTCTGACCAAGGGGAGTGAACTCTAATCGCCATGTAATTAACGATGGCTGCGAGGTTTTTCATTCGGAATATCCTACTGGCAGAAAATCATTTATTTAAAATACAACAGCCTCGAATTATAGCCCCATTATTGTCAGGTAAGTTAAAGAAAACACATGTCTATATGTCTATGCACTATCTACCATTAATATCCACCATTTATTACATTATTACCAAAATCGGAACTTTGGTAATTACAAGGACGTCAGGTCAAATCGTATTTAATTATGTGTTTTATCAGCTTAAATTGTGTATTTAAAAATAAAATCAATGTTTTATCAATGTGATTTACGTTATTGGTAACCTATAGGTATCAAATAAATTAAAATCGAAGCTTTCCTTTTTTTATGGTTAATTTTTACTGTTACACCTTTCGGAATAGCAATCACTACCTCATGGAAAAGAAAAAAGGACAAGGAATTGGATGGTTATTTCCTTCTGTAGAAGAAATTTTGGTCCAAAAACTATAATTTTTAACAGTTTTGCTCTCTCACACCCAATTCCATGCCCTTTTCTGGTAAATATTTACTATCATATCTGTCTCACGAGACTGGTGTAATCGTAAAAAATTACCGTTTTTAAATGCAATTATTTATTGAAACTTGGGTTGTAGCTCCACAACTCCTCTTGCGTAGTCCCGTGATCAAATATCCAAAGGCATTCTAGTCTTTTAAAGATCACCTAAGGCTACATTACATCATGTAATGTCTTGTTTCTTTATTAAGACGTTAGAATGTGATTTGAGAGAAGAGATATAGCTGTTATTTCTAGCATACGAAACCCCTTGTTAATTTGTATAGAAAGTTTGTTGTTTAGCCTTTAAACAGCCTTGTTCAGAGGCATTCGGTTAATGGTTATTTGCTATTTTATTTAAGACATTGTATATATATAGGAATACGTTATCCTGCATGTCCTTCCCTATCTTTTTATAAGGTTTGAGGGAGATTTGGTTGCTATTTCTAATAAGTCGATCAACCGCGTAGAAAGAAGCTTCCTCGCCCATTCGATTTGGATGGCGATCGTTGTGAACATGTGGTAGTTTCTGTTCTTTAAACATCAACATCTTAGTTCCAATCAGAACGACCTGTGGTGGCAAGGTCAAACAATAATCATCTACCCAAACTCGAACACTAGTTTAATGGGGAAATGTCCGAAGATTCATATGACAAACACACACTTCCGAAACATCAGCTGGCAGGATTTGAACTTAAAATGCTGTAACTCGTCGGCTCACCCCTTAATAATAATAATGGTTTCAAATTTTGGCTCAGGGCCAGCAGTATTTGATTAGTACTTATTTTATCGATCCCGAAGGATGAAAGGCAAAGTCGATCTCGGCGGAATTTGCACTCAGAACGTGAAGACGGACAAAATGTCGCTAAGGATTTCGTCCGACGTACTAACTATTCAGATACCAGTAAGGCGATGCTGGCAACAACCATGCTCGAATGGTGCTTTTTACGTGCCACTGGCATGGGAGCCAGTCGGCGGCCCTGGCAATAATCGCACCTGGATGGTGCTTTTAATCAGGTGGTACTGTCAATGGCTACATCAGCGATTTGATTTATATATATATATATATATATATATATATATATATATATATATATATATATATACATACACACACTCAAACTCACAGAACTTAATAGTTGTAAGCAAGTGTCACCGTCATGCAAGCGGTGTTCTTTATTTCCAGTCTTCTGTGAAAAACAGGTCTGACCATGTTGAAATATTGCTTTGCTTTGAAATAGGTGAGGGTTGGTGGCGGGAAGAGTAAACAGCTTTAAAAAATTCACCTCAGCAAATGCCAGCATGGAACAATGAATGCTAAAATGATGATGATGATGAATGATAACGGAAGAGACATCAAACTGATTACAATGCAGCATAGATGTACGATGGGGTGCTGAAAAGTTCCTTGCTTTGGATAAAAGAAAATACAGGAGGATCAGTTAATTATGATTTTATTGAACATATTCCCTTCTTAGATTCACACACATATTGCAATGGCCCCTCAGTTTTTCTAAGCCCTGTAAAAGAACTCTGAAGGTTGACCCTTCTACCAGGCCTTTCACAATACCCTTAAAGCCAGGAACTTTTCAGCACTCCCTTATAGATAATGTGAAATCTTTCCTCTTTTAATGTTATTAACAGTCTGAATAATTATATTCTCGTTAATTATTATTGTTTTATATTCTGTCTTTTTGTTTGTTTATTGTTTTATTTGGAACCAACTTAAATACTTTTGAATTTGTTTTTGTCTTAGGCAACTTCCAGAATGTTCCAAGCGAGGGAGACAAACGATATTATTCTAGAGTCCGCAAGAAAGAACGTCCATTGTTCCCTAAACTTTTTAGATCAGGTTTGTCAAAATGAATCATTATGGATTTTTTTTGCCATTACCATCATCATCATTACCACCACCACCACCACCACCACCATCATCATCATCATCATCATCATCATCACCATCACCATCACCACCATCATCATCATCATCAACTTCTTGTACCAGTTATATTATTTGTCTTCTTTACTCTCGGGTATGCTGTTACCCCACCACCAAATAGCGTTATCCTACATATTAATAGGTTAAGAAAAAGAGAAGAAATGGGAATATTTTAGGATAAGGCTGTTCTTTTCCTGTTTGAGTGGTTCTAATCTCTGGTCTGTGGCCATGTTGGGTAAATGGCTTTCTAGGGGTACAGTTAATTATACAGACCCCCTAATTTTATTGACCTGCGAAAGACAAATACGATTTGAATTTTGAGCATAAAAGGATGGAACTAAATACCACAAAGTGCTTTCTTCAATGCTCTACCGTCCACCCACCCACCCATCCACTAAGCTCTTTTATATCTTTTTCTTTAGCAGCACTATTTCACCCTTTTGTTACCATTATTCCTGTTGAAATATACTGCCTTTCTATATTTAAGAGATGAGGAATTATGTACATTATTTACATTTGACGGATATTTGTCCTCGTCTTGTTTGTTGTTAACACGTTTTGGCTGATATACCCTCCAGCCTTCATCATGTGTCTTGGGGAAATTTCGAACTTTGGTTCTTATTCCTAAGGTATTTTTGCGATGTCATCATCGTCGTTGTTGTCGTCACCACCGAAAATATATTACCTTTGTTTCGATTTATCATCATTTAATGTCCATTTCCCATCATTTAACGTCCATTTCCCATCATTTAACGTCCATTTCCCATCATTTAATGTCCATTTCCCATCATTTAACGTCCATTTCCCATCATTTAACGTCCAATCTTATGGCTTGGACAACTTGACAGGAGCTGGCAAGACCAGGTTCCATTGTCGCACATCCTACAGTGAGACCCCTAACCCTAACCCTAACCACTCACCATTGAAAGCAGGCAGTACACTCTGTACAGTATACCGGGTGCCTTTTACATGGCACCAGTACCAGTGCATTTTATGTGGCACCACCATCAATAGGGTCACTAAGTACCTTGCAAGACAACCCACCCCCACCTCGACTGGGAGGTGGGAGAGTAGTATTGAGCATTTGAGAGATTTGAGGTACAAAGGGAACAGATATTGGTGTCTTACTTGAAAATAATGAAGAATTTAGTGGAATCACTTTTGGCATTATTTAGGTGATGTTTAGAACATAAAACGAAATTTTGATGGAAGTTTATATTACAGAACCAGGGACAGTCTCTGCTAGGTTGGTATCAAGAGAGTTTGAAGATTTAAAAATTTCTATTCACATGTTACCATTTTTTAATTACTGTAGGTGACAGAATGAAGAGACTACCATTGCCAGATTCTACTATCAAATTTTGGTGCCAAGACGTCAAAGAACTACAAGAGTAAGTAAAAACGAAACCGTCCATTATGATTCATCATCATCATCATCATCATCGTTTAACGTCCAGGCTCCAATCTAAATTTGGCAGAGTTTCTACAGCTGGATGCCCTTCCTAACGTCAACCACTCAGAGAGTGTAGATTATGCATAATATTTGTAAATCTTTGGAAGACTCTATATTTATCCTTGTTTATCACAGTTGTTTGGTTCCTCTCAAACAAGACACTGTGTTAAATAGTAGAACAAATTAAAAACATTTTTTTACTTGTTTCAGTCATTAAACTGTGGCCATGCTGGGGCACCACTTTGAAGAATTTTTTAGTCAAATGAATCAGTCCCAGTATGTATATTTTTTTAAAAGTCTGATATTTATTCTATCAGCCTTTTTAGCTGAATTGCTAAGTTATGAGGATGTAAACACACCAACACCGGTTGTCAAGCAGTAGTGTAGGACAAACACAGACACATGCTTGCACACACACACGAGAAGGTGCTGAAAAATTCCTGGTTTTGGGTAAAAGAAAATAGAGGATCAGTTAATTGTGATTTTATTCAACACGTTTCCCTCTCAGATTTACACACTTATTGACTCATTGCAGCAGTCCTTCAGTTTTTCTCACCTTTGTAAAGGAACTTGGAAGGTTTGGCCTCTAAGCAAAGCCTTTTGCGATACCTTTGAAACCAGGAACTTTTCAGTAGCCCCTTGTGTGTTTCCAGTCCTAAAAGTCCATTCTCTTGTATTAACTTCCTCATTTTCACCTCTCTTTCTTCCTTGCTCTCTCTTTCCAGTGCACCTGACCATGTCCAGAGGTTGTTCACAATTGAATTTGCAAATCGTGTAAGTTAATCCTTCTTACTTAAATTTTCCATCATCGATTACTGTTGTTTTTAATTCCGTAAATTTTCTCCAGAGGAAAATGTTGGGCCTATTCTTTGACTTGCTGGCCCTTACAGTAAGCTGGCAGATCAATCAGAATGCTTAGTGGTATTTTCCCTAGTTCCTTATGCACTGAGTTCAAATCCTGCTAAGGTCAACTTTGCCTTTCATCCTTTTTGGGGCTTGATAAAATAAAGTACCAGTCATATACTGGGGTCGATTACATTGACTAACCCTCTCCCCTTAAAATTTCGTAAAGTGAAAAAGGTTTATTATTATTATTATTTTTATTATTATAATTTTTTATTATGACCATGCCAAATCAGACTGAAGTTGAGTGCAGCCCCTCAGCTTACCAGCCTTGGTCAAACCGTCCAACCCATGCCAGCATGGACAGTGGACGCTAAATGGTGAGGATGTTGATGATGATGATGTAGTGATCTGACAGAATCATAACAAAATGTTTAGCAGCATTTCTTCCAGCTCTTTATATTCTGAGTTCAAATTCTGTCAGGGTTGACTTTGCTTTTCGTCCTTTCAGGGTCGATAAAATAAAGTAACAGCTGAGCACTGCGGTCAGTGTAATCAACATCGACTGGACCCAAATTTTGATCCTTGTACCTTTAGTAATATTATTGTTGTTAAGGCGGCGAGCTGGCAGAAACGTTAGGGGGCCGGGCGAAATGCTTGGCGGTATTTCATCTATCTTTACGTTCTGAGTTCAAATTCCGCCAAGGTCGACTTTGCCTTTCATCCTTTCGGGGTCGATAAATTAAGTACCAGTTACACACTGGGGTCGATGTAATCAACTTAATCGCTTTGTCTGTCCTTGTTTGTCCCCTCTATGTTTAGCCCCTTGTGGGCAATAAAGAAATAGGTATTTCACACGTTGCTACAGTCTGAGTTCAAATTCCACCATGGTCTACTTTGCCTTTCGTCCTTTTGGGGTCAATAAAATAAGTACCAGTGAAACATTGGGGTCGCTGTAATCAACTAGTCCCCTCCCCCCAAATTTCAGGCCTTCTGGCTTTCACAGAAAGGATTATTATTATTTCCTCTTTGAATTTCAGTTTTAATTTATTCTTGCTTAACGACTGTGAAGTTGAAATGCTGTCATGTTTTGTTTTTCTTTCCTAAATTTTTATCTTTTATCTCTCTCTCTCTCTCTCTCTCTCTCTCTCTCACTCTTTCTTTTTCTCTCTCTCTTCAGAAAGAAATAAGAGATCATGAACATCATGAGTTGCTGGAGAAAATCCACAACACTCTGGGACCCGATTCTCTTTGGGAAAAAAGAAGCAAGTTCCATTTATTTGTTTTGTGCAGTGGGTGCTTTGAATGTATGTGGAGGCGCAATGGCCTAGTGGTTAGGGCTGCGGACTCGCGGTCATAGGATCACGGTTTCGATTCCCAGACCGGGCGTTGTGAGTGTTTATTGAGCGAAAACACCTAAAAGCTCCACGAGGCTCCGGCAGGGGATGGTGGCGAACCCTGCTGTACTCTTTCACCACAGCTTTCTCTTACTCTTACTTCCTGTTTCTGTTGTGCCTGTAATGCAAAAGGGTCAGCCTTGTCACACTGTGTCACGCTGAATCTCCCCGAGAACTACGTTAAGGGTACACGTGTCTGTGGAGTGCTCAGCCACTTGCACGTTAATTTCACGAGCAGGCTGTTCCATTGATCGGATCGACTGGAACCCTCGACGTCGTAAGTGACGGAGTGCCAACAACAACTTTAAATGGGGCACCAGGACAGTTTCTTTTATGTGACACCGACGTGGGTGCCTACAAGGTACCGCATGGGTACTTTGACATGACACCAGCACCCATAAGCCCACAAGACTAGGACCTCTCAGCTGAAAGAGGGACATAGGGAACATACCTGTATGTATGGATGGCCACAATATTGCTTAGCTTAATGTGTCTTCTCAAGCACAGCAAATCACCGGAAGTCTTAGTCCCTTGTCATCTCTGTGAGACCCAGCATCCGGAGATCCTGTCTCACCACTTCATCCTACTCATTGCCAACTTTCACCTTACTGATAACATACCTGTACATGGCTTGTACAACTCTCATCCACCATTCGTCTCTCCTGAGCTTCCATATTGCCCGTCAGCTCCACATTGCCCACAGGGGACCTAACAAATTCCATCTGACCCATACAAGCATGGAAAAGTGGACGTAAATGATAATGATTGTTAGAAACTGATTAATTAAACTAAATGTGATGATTTTAATGAAAAATTCTTCTCTATTTAACAGTTGCTTACCTCACTCTACGTATTCGAGCTTTGAAAAAGCATCTGACTTCTTTCAGAAAGGTGAGTTTTTGTCCATTTAGCTATTTTGTGTCTGAATTTGCAGGCAGTTTAGCTTAATGACAAAGCTCTCAGCCAAAGTCTCAAGGAATGTGGGTTCAAGTCCCACGGCTGGGACTTGAAAACTAATGCAGTTCACGAGAACCAATGATATCAATGACAGTTATTTTACTAAATTCTTCACTATTTTCAAAATTTGTTGAAACGAAGGCCGTAGATTGCAATGGAAATATGGTAGCACCAGGGTTAACTCCTTAGCTTTCACATTATTCTGTCAAAAGTAATGCTTATTTATTCACATTGTTTTAAATTAATCCTTCATTATCTTGTAGCTGTGAGATTTTGATGAGGTAACTGTTAATTTTTGGAACGATACTGTAGGGTTGGTGTGAAAGGCCAGATCTAACCAGTTTGAATATAAAACAGGTTTTGGTTGGATATGGCTAGTCTAAATGCTAAAGGTTTAACCCTTTCATTACCAACCCGGTTCAAACTGGTTCTGGCTCTGTGTACAAATGTCTTGTTTTCATAAGTTTTGAATTAAAATCTTCCACCAAACCTTAGTCACAATTTTTGTTCCTAACACAAACTTAACCCTTTACCATTCAAATTAATATGTCAAAAGTAATCCTTATTCATTTACATTAAAAAAAATTAATCTGGTATTATCCTGTAGCTTCAAGAGTTGAAAGATGTAATTGTTTATTTTTAGAATGACATTGTAGGGTAGGTGTGAGAAGCCAGATCTGACCAGTTTGAGCATAAAATGAGTAAAATATTTGGGCCGGATATAGCCAGTTTAAACACTAAAGGGTTAATGATAATGAAGTTATTTTACTAAATTCTTTGTTATATTTAAAATTAATTGAAAGAAACACAGAACATCTCAAAATAAATATGGAAATGAAAGGGTTAACGAGCAAGTAGGAGTCATCGCTGTTGTGTCATTTATGATGTTGGTTGCTAATTTTGTTTCTTTTCTTTTTCATTTTCAGGATAAAGTTTCCAAAAGTATGTTGTCTGAAAAGATAGCAAAACGGAGAAAGATGTTGAAAATTCTGAAAAAGCAGAACATGATCAACTTCCAATGGTTAACGAAGGAACTAAGAATACTATATGCTCCTGTACCTAAATATATCTATTGGCCTATGACCAAGAAAGGCAACAGGAAAAGGAGGTCACACAAAAAAGCGTTCCGAATGAAAATACAAAAGATTGAGAAACTCCGCGAAAAATACAGGGAGGAAAAAATTATATTCGATGCATACAAAGCTGAAACTCTGAGCGAAATTGAAAAAGATTTGAAAGATCTTAACCTGTCCATAGATGATGTCTATGATCCAGTAGCATTGTCCAAAAAGGAACGAGTTAAAAAAGAAAAGGTCCAGTTTCAAGGCCGTATATGGTATTAAGACCTGTTGGTTTTTGCAATAAATTTATATTTCATTCAAATTATCTTTATTCTTTTGTCTTTTGTGTTTTACTTGTTTTAGTCCTTGGACTGCAGCCATGCTGGGGCACCACCTTGAGGGGGTTTAGTCAAACAAATCAACCCCAGCACTTATTTCTAAACCTGCTACTTATTCTGTTGGGCCCTTTCTGCTGAGCTGTTAAGTTAAAGGAATGTTTGTCAAGCAATAGTGGAGGACAAACACAAAGATACATGTAAATATATACATACATACATCATCATCATCATTTAATGTCCGCTTTCCATGCTAGCATGGGTTGGACGATTTGACTGAGGACTGGTGAAACCGGATGGCAACACTAGGCTGCAATCTGATCTGGCAGAGTTTCTACAACTGGATGCCCCTTCCTAATGCCAACCACTCCGAGAGTGTAGTTGGTGCTTTTACGTGCCACCCGCACGAAGGCCAGTCAGGCGGAACTGGCGACGGCCACGCTCGAAATGGTGTGTTTTATGTGCCACCTGCACAGGAGCCAGTCCATCGGTACTAGCAACGATCTCGCTTGAATGTCTTTTCACGTGTGTGTGTATATATATATATATATATATGAGTGGGTGTTTGGTAAGTAGCTTGCTTACCAACTACATGACAACTTGGGCAAGTGTCTTTACTATAGCCTTGTGAATTTGGTAGATGGAAACTGAAAGAAGCCTGTTGTATGTATATATATATATATATATATATATATATATATGTTGTCATCATCATCATCATCATCGTTTAACGTCCGCTTTCCATGCTAGCATGGGTTGGACGATTTGACTGAGGACTGGTGAAACCGGATGGCAACACCAGGCTCCAGTCTGATTTGGCAGAGTTTCTACAGCTGGATGCCCTTCCTAACGCCAACCACTCAGAGAGTGTAGTGGGTGCTTTTACGTGTCACCCGCACGAAAACGGCCACGCTCGAAATGGTGTCTTTTATGTGCCACCCGCACAAGCCAGTCCAGGGGCACTGGCAACGATCTCGCTCGAAAATCCTACAGGAGCCAGTCAGGCGGTACTGGCAACGGCCACGCTCAAAATGGTGCATCTCATGTGCCACCCGCACAAGAACCAGTCCAGGGGCACTGGCAACGATCTTACTTGGCTTGCCGGGTCTTCTCACGCACAGCCCATTTCCAAAGGTCTCGGTTGTATGTGTATATATATATATATATATATATACACATACAACAGGCTCCTCACCCCCATGTCGCTCACCCATCACCACACCACTTCCAAAGTTTCACTTTTAGCGTCGCAGTCAACGCATGCGCAATGAAAGGGTTTCAAAACTTCCTGTTTATGCTATAGACTGCGAGGGAGGGGAGGGGTAATTTTTTTTTTTTTTTTTCTGAGTTGAAATTTTACAAAAGTTTTTAGAAATTTTTTTCAGAATCATAATCTCCGTATTTTTCCGCATATTTCGAAAAAAAAAAAAAATTCTGAAAGAAGTCAAAAATGAAATTAGGGGGACGGGAGGTGGGACCGAAATTTAAAAATGCCGAGTTTTGGCATTTTCCCGGAATCTCCGTAGCCAAAAACGTGGGTTTTCGGAGAAAAGAAAAAAATTCGGAGATATGGGGGGGGGGGCGGAAGTCTTTCCCCGTTATTAACTAGAAGACAAAAAAAAAAATAGTTTCACTACACGTGTTTGCAACCATATATTTTATCTTTCTTCGCCGTGGAGCACTCAGACAAGTTTTTAAAAAGTGCAAAAAAAGTGCAAAATCATATTTAATACGGCAATTTGTCCGTCAGCTTTTCAACTTTCACACGGGCTACCTTCACCTCCAAACACTGGTTGGAACTACGCCGATTGTGATGTTATAAACGGTATATGGTGATGATAGTTTTGAAGATCGTTTTGTAATGACCTTCGGGAAAATACCTTCGCTGAGAAAAATATCAAATAAATGTGTAAGAAGTATGGGTTAATGTTTACAACTTCATTAACCGTAACCGACATTAACCAAAGTATGTTCTACTTTCTGTCTCGTCTCGCTATTTCTTTCTTAGGAATTATATGCGAACTTTTCAAACTAAAAGAAGCATATGCTTTTACGGAGACAGAATTATATCCTTCCTGGGCCGTCGCACATGAGATGAGTAATAAAGGTAAATGAAGGGTGGCAACTGTAGGAAGGAAATTCTGTCTTTCTGCCAAAACAGTAGCAGTATTAAAATTGTGTATGAAATATACGAAAGGCAACACGATGAGAAAGAAGCAGTATTCTTATTCCATTAAACAATTGAAATAAAAATAAAAAAAAATAAAAAGCTATCGCCTGCGTCGGCCGGGAGTCGAACCCGGATCGACTGCTTGGAAGGCAACCATGCTAACCGTTACACCACCGACGCTGACAAATTTCAGGGTCCAAAATTCTTTACTAGTACCAAAAAATATTTTGTTATTATCCGCAATATTTCTTTATTTTTGTAGCAGGTGGTTTTTTATTCCATTTAAGGCAGCGAAATTAATAATAATGTCTAAATATAGCTTATTTCTGTCGTTTTATCAAGCTTCAGATGATGTTACATTGCTTGGCAATAGTGGAAGAATTCTTTATTTTGACGTTGCGCTGCGTAAGCGATTTTTTTTTCTTCTTTCTCGGCGATGTTTGAATATAGCGTACCACATCAATGCATGCAATATGCTCTATATATTTTCACAAATTATATGACCAAACTAAAGGGTGTGACCCGAGCAAAAAGAAAAAATAGTGTAATAGGTGTAAAACAACTTGCTCTAAACGAATATGAAAAAAAAAAAAAATGTGCGCTCGCGAACGGGGAAAGGGGGAGGGGAATCGGAAAATTCACATCGTGAATGTTCCGAGTCATCTCATCACAGCCCCCCCCCCCACAAATTTTTTTGATAGTGTATTTAGTAAACGAATATGAAAACAAAAATGCGCGCTGGCGAACGTGGGGTGTATATGTATACACACACATATGTCTGTGTGATTTGCATGCAATGTACATATATAGAGAGTGGGCTAGAAATAATTATATATAATATATATATATATATATATATATATATATATATATATATATATATATCATATATATACACACACACACATACATACATACATACATATATATACATATATGGATGTACATATATATATATATATACATATATATGGATGTATATATATGAGTGCATATATATTCATATGTATATGATGTATATATATGAGTGCATATATACATATATACATGTGTGTGTATGTATATATGTATATATATATATATACATACACACACACATATATATATATGTAACGGTTAAGTTTTTAGTTGAAGTCGAGGGTCACCAAATGTTGCGGTTAGGTTTTAATTAGTGTAGTTACCAATGGTAACGGGTAAGATTGATGAGTTAAACAACAATATGGAATGTCGGAGTCGGTAGTCGTAACGATAAAAATTTGTTGTTATAATGGCAAGTTGTAGGATGAGGAAGATGAACAATGTTTGAAGAGAGAAGCGAGATGAGATTTTCTCAAGATCAGCAAATGCATGTTGCAGCACTTAATGCTGGATCAATTAAATCAGTGTTTTAATGATTAGACAGAGGTCCAATAGAATAGTAACAATCCGTTAAAATGTCTCAACAATCTCAACCGGTCAACATGCCTCAACAGTCTGTTGTGTCTCTTTGTGTCTGTGTTTGCTTCCCACCTGACTGCTTGACGACTGGTGTTGGTATGTTTATGTCCCAGTAACTTAGCGGTTTGGTAAAAGAGACAATAGATTAAATACTAGGTTTTAAAAAAGTAAGTCCTGGGGTCGATTTGTTTGACTAAAACCCTTCAAGGCAGTGCTCCAGTATGATCGCAGTTCTCTCTCTCCGATGGCGGATAGCTAACGTGGATTTCTGAACTCAATAACATATGGTCCACATGCTCCGCTATTCTAGAAACAGCTGTAAGAAACTTTACATATATATCATAACTACATTGCGCTATGGCTATATGGTAGATTAAATGTTCTAAAATGATGTTAAATGTTTTGCTTGTTTAATTATTTGTTTTAATATATATCTACCTGCTCAATGATGAATCACTTCCAGCCACTTTTGATAGGCAATTTCTAAACCACATTTTGCAGTTGAAGTTCAAGCTGGAGTTTTCGTGGAAGACCAAATTGAACACTCAAAAAATACATACCTATAACATTACATCAATTGACGAAAATTTTTTGTATAGGCCTAATATATATATATATATATATATATATATATATATATATATATATATATATATATATATATATATATATATAATTAAGTGTATTTCTTCTATCTTAATGAATAAAAATTCTTCTGATAGAATAAATGGGTTAATAGAAACCAATGTAGCAAAGAACACAAAATAACTGTGGTTTAGTTCCTTAAAAACAGGAACTAAACCACAGGTATATATATATATATATATATATATATATATATATATATATATATATATATATATATATATATATATATATATATATATATATATATAACTGAGAATGTGTGTCTGTGTATGTGCACATCACTAAAACTCGAGGACTACCCAAACGATTTCATTCAAATTTTACACATGCCTTACTTAGAAGTTATATGTTATGGCCGTTCATACAATTCCCATATGCTTTGAACTTATAAAATGCTTAGCAGTATAGGCTAAGCGCTTTACAGGTGCGAAACTAATGGTCACTCTATGACTGGACGTAACATTTAACTTCCTAAAAATATATATTACTGCTCTAATACTTTAGAGTGCGTTTCTTTTTCGGACATATGGACTACGTAGTGTGATGTCATAAACCCCACCCTGCAAAAAAAGTAAACGAAAACAAAACAAAACAAAAAACTTCCGAGCAATACAATATCCTTCGTTAAAAGTATTCTCTCAGGAGAATCTTATAACATTGGAATATTTGTTCCGGCTTTTTAATTTCGAGTACAAACACCCGCTAAGGTCAACTTCATTTTTCTTTCTTCCAAAATCAATAAAATAATGTAACAACTAAACACCAAGGAATAATATAATCGACAGTTTTTTTCGCCATAAATTCCAGGCCTTGTGCCAATACTATGCAATCATAAATTACATATCAAAGATTTTAAAAATTTGATCAGCACCTATGTCAGGGGAGTAGTAGATGCAGAGTTACTTCCCTTAAATTCCCCCCACCCATGATTCTTTACGCTGTTCTAAAAACCTCGTTATCTTCCATCGGAATTGTTTAAGTTTTTCCACAGGAATTCAGTATTTTCATTTCTATCATTCCCCAAACTACCTTTTCTTTACTTTAAACATTAACTCATCTTTATCACACACATTCTGAAACAATCAAAGCGAAATTTACCAGCGGTTAACCTGTGGTATTCGTCTTAATACGAAAAGCGACGTCTGGTGTATGGCAAAGTTTTATTTACTATGATGAAGGAAAGTGAAAACATGTCCTGCCTTGGTGGAGACTTCACACCGTGATATTATATATTTACATTTCATGAATATCGCTGGAATAATAATAATAATAATAATAATAATGGTGATGTTTACATTTGATACTAGAGGTTTATGACACTGATATTACAATATTACAACTATGTCGGTAAGTTTACATTAACACGATTGTTTTCACATTTTGTTTATCTCATCTATATATATATATATATATATATATATATATATATATATATATATATATATGTATGTATATACATACAAGCTCTGCTAAGAATCTATATGTGTGGTCGCTCGCCTCGCTAGAAGCAACAGTCAAATCTCTCAACGCCCAACTACCTTAAAAAAGAGGGAGGGAGGCCCCACACAGATGTGATACCTTTGATGGTAGGTGTGTCCAGTGTCTTTACCTCTGGTTAAAGAACACCCTACATACCTATCTATCTAGCTACATATCTATCTCTCTATCACATTGTCTGTCTGTCTCTCTCTCTATCTTTCTATCTATCTACCTGTATCTCTATCTATCTATCTATCTATCTATCTGTATGTCTCTATCTATCTATCTTCGCACATAGGTATACACACACACGTAGTTAAAATCTATTTCACTCATGTATACTTGTTAATGACGTGGAGAGGTGCTTTGCAAATGTGTCAGTTTCTATGTATAATATACACCTGTAACGATAAAAAAAATATAACACATTATATGTATACACACACACACACACACACACACATTTAGGGATATAAAAACATAGACATGTTATTGCTGACGTCTTTATTTGTCAGTGTGACAATGCTGGAGTGACATGTTTGGTGTCACGCAAGACACTTGTCCATTTCATTAAAAACCTTTCGGCTATGTTGTACAACTTCCTGCTTTTCCAGTTTGTTAGCTCTGTCTATTTAGCTATCTTACCTGCCTACCTGTGTATCTATCTATCTAAATATCTATCTACCTCTAATACCCCACACCTATCTATCTATCTATCTAGCTATCTACGCACCTGTCTACCTCTCTACCTCTCTGTCTAAGCCACGCGGAAATGTCTACCAGTTGGCCCAATTTGTTAGAAATAGCAACTAAATCTCCTTCAACTCTTGCCACACACTACTTTTAAAATGAAGGAACACGTCGAGCACTCATACTTCAATTACATTTGAACGGAGTTCTTGCTTTTCGGAGTTGACCTGGGGTTCAACAGACATTCCAAGCAAATTAATATAACTCTATAGTTCAAAAGTAATTAATTTGTTTGCCGCGATGAAGAAGTTTTCGGATAATTATATTTTCTAATGGCATGAAACAGATAGCTGGCGGATTAGTACCACTATTTAGTAGATGTATAATCTCTCTCTCTCTCTCTCTCGATATATATATATATATATGTATGTATATATATATATACTGAGCTATGTAACTATTTATGTAGCTCGTTATGCATGTATCTGTTCTCTCTCTCTCTCTCTCTCTCTCTCTCAGGCGTGTTCGGTGTGCAATCAAGCGTACACTCACAGGTGATGCATAACACGTGTATGAAACATTCCTTTGAAGCCTGTCATCGTCTGATTTACCTTCATAGAATCATCGACATGTTCACACACACCCACACACACGCAAATAACATTTGTCGAGATATTATTATCATGTAAGTGGTGAAGCATTGTACGTTTTAGTAAGTAATTTCCTGTTTGACTGGGAGTGTCCATGACCCGGTTTCGATTCCATGTCGTTCCACCATGCTACTTAATGCCCTTGAAAACACAACGATCGTCACAAATTATATTTACCTTTTCTCGGCAGTAAATCTGTTTCAGGTGTCTCTATCAGGAATCAATTCATGGAATTACCGTAAAGTACTAGTAGTAGTAGTAGTAGTAATAATAATAATAATAATAATAATAATAATAATAATAATTTCTACTATAAGGTACAAAACCTGAAATTTGGTGGGAATCGACCCCAGTACCTCATTGCTACTTATTTTATGGATGAAAGACAAAATGAACTTCAGCGGAATTTGAACTCAGAACGTCCGACTTTTTTTTGGCTTTATAATAACAAAAGTTTCAAATTTTGGAACAGGGCCAGAGTTGATTAGATCGAACCCTGTGTTCAACTGGTCGAGCAGACTATATAAGAGGCTTTTTTCCACCCGTGATCATCCCATTTCCTCCTTATATGCAAAGAACCTAGCACTACATTATCCAATGTCTCCTTTTGAAGACCTTAGACTGGTCCTTCGTGAGGCTCCCCGCCCCCCCACTTTTCTCTCCGCTCACCATCCATATCGTATCTGGCCCTTCACTTCTAACTCTACAACCGACCAGTCCTTCTTTCCCCCAAAACGCCAGACACCTTCAAATTCCCTCCCTAATCAAGTTTTTCTTGTAGATATTCAAAAAGACCATCTGTGTCAATCTCACTGGATTTGGAGATCTTGCAAAGGTTACTGGTACGGCCCTTTCGTCCAAACCAAACTATTTACAATAATTAAGATAAAAAAAATATTAAAAAAACAACAAAAGCCGGTAGGAAACAAGATTTACGTTAAAATTTTTCACAAACGCATAAACGATATCAGTAACGTTTTTGGTTTAGGGCCCCAGATAAATTCCTATCGAATGATCCGTGATTGCCCCATCATTTTCTCAGACATACTGTATCTAAGACAATATGTCCTTTATCTATTTTTGTTTTCCTCAAAAATGGTTAGAATGTGTTTTGTGGAAGATTTGGGTGTATTTTTTGCAAGGCTAGTGACCATGTGGAGGCTTCATTGTTGGCTGGCAACCACAACTTGGAATGGAAACCAATTTTCTGGAGGAGGAAGTTTCCTTAAATTTTAACCCTTTTAAATGTTCGCTATAATATACATGCGATATATATATATATATATATATATATATATATATATATATATATATATATATATATATAGGTAGAGAGGTAGATTAGTATTGTTATTGCCCAAGTTCAGTCCTGATTAAAGCAAACCTATATTCAAAAGTAATCCAATTGTTTCCAGAACTACTACGCTAGCCAACGTATTCTCCATCCTTTTTTCGACGATTTGGTGCGTTTTGAAGGAAATTTGGTTGCTATTTCTAGCAGATCGCGTGGCCGCGAAAAGGCGTTGTCATTGGTTCGTAGGAAGAAGCAACGATCGCCGAAAGTTTTATTTCAGGCTGTAATCGGAATGGAAATCGTAATCTCTTGTTTATGAAAACATATGGCTTGAAATTAATGTGATTACGAATTAAAATGGTAGTAGTTTAATCTTTTCATTGACTGCCATGTGGTAAAAATGTTATCATATGTCGGATTCTCATGTTGTAAATACACGTTTCATTCTGGAACATCGACGGATTTTCTCGACAACATTCCGACATGATATTTTTGCTACTGAATTTAAAATATTCAATCACGAAAACCTGAAACAAAAGATTTGTGTTTAATTAAGTACATTGCTACTCGGGATAAACATTTATCCGTTCATATATATATATATATATAATATAATTCGGTATTTATAGATCCATTTCAGCCCACTTTTTTAAGAATCGGTTTCGCCCATGAGAATCGGTAGGAGAAACCCCAATACCGGGGTTTGTTAGAAGGGCTACTAGGAAGAGGATCAATAATTTCTGTACTGTATAAATATCAACACACGCACACACACACACACTCTATTAGCAAATACACGAGCGCCTGTTTCAGCAAGCTACACACACACACACACAGAGTGGCAAACTGGCCAGGTTGTCAGCTTGCCCGATGGCAAGTGGGCCCCTGCGCCATTAGAATCCATATATGGGGGCCCATGTTAGTATCTAAGGGGCCCTTCCCCTCAAGTTTGAGAAATAAATTTTTATTCACTCCTGGAAGAATGCATTAATTATTTCAGCCTGGCTGTGTTTGTAGACAGTTAAAAAGAATACTTTTAACGAAAAAAAAGAAAAGAAATTAAATGATAGCATTGTAGTTGCGGGTGGGCCCCCTTAGTCTCCTGGCAACCAATATTTTTTAGACCCAGTCCGCCACTGCACACTCGTATGGTGATTATTCAGTATGGTTATATTTATTTCTTTATTACGCACAGGGGGCTAAACACAGAGGGGACAAACAAGGACAGACAAAGGGATTAAGTCGATTAATCAGGCTCCAATCTGATTTGGCAGAGTTTCTACAGCTGGATGCCCTTCCTAACGCCAACCACTCCGAGAGTGTAATGGGTGCTTTTACGTGCTCCATCTTTTAAGTGCTCCATCTTGCTGAATAATGGTTTCATATCTTTTTTGTAATTAAGACCTAAATATTTAATGTATGAATGCGAAAGAGATAGTTGAATAACTGTAAACCTACATATATATATATATATATATATATATATATATATTGCATTTACAATTCATTATATATATATATATATATATATATATATATATATATGTATGTATATATATGTATGTATGTATTTATGTGTGTGTCTATGTTTTCCCCCACCATCACTTGACAACCCTGTATATATATATATATATATATATATATATATATATATATCACTTAATGTCCAATTTTCCATTTTTGCAATGGTTAGATGTACTTGAAGCAAATTTTCTATGGTTGGACACACATCATTACTTCTACAACCATCATGGTCCATAGCAGTCAACGTTTGTTTGTTATATGTTCCAGCATCTTCTACAGCCTCACTCTGTGCTCGACTGACCGGCATATGCCATCTGAATGTTTACAGTTGTCAGCAGAAACTGTGATAATGACATTTGCTACACATGATTATTATAATTAACTGATGAAACAGTTTCATCATATTCCCTTGATGGCTTACAAATTTTCTATAGCAGCCTCCCGTTGGTTTCAAATTAGGGATAACACAAGCCAAAATGATGAGGGAGTCCCTATGTGGTCGCTTCACTTGTTAGAAATAGCAGCCTAAATTTCCTCAAGTCACATCCTGCTGTCTTCATCATCATTTAGTGTCTGTGTTCTATTCCGGTATGGGCTGTCCATTTTGACAGGGGTTGGCAAGCTGGAGAGCTAGCTACACTAGGGTCCATAGTCTGCCTTGGCCTGGTTTCTACAACTGGATGCCCTTCCTAACACCAACCATTTCACAGAGTTTACTGGGAGCCTTTTATGTGGCACCTACACCAGCAGGGTCACCAAGTAACTTGTGAGACGAAGACCTCTCAGCTGGGAGAGAGAGTGGAACTGGAGGAAGGGCCTTTATGCCAGCTGAGAGGTTAGATTATGATAGAGGAATAGCAATAAGTGTCTTACTGTACCCCAGGAAGAAAAGAGAGGAGAGACTGAACCTGGAACCATGTGGTTGGGAAGCAAGCTTCTTACCACATGCCACACCTGAGAACTAGAGGCCTTAACGCTAGTTTCTGTAGTATTAACTGTTTAGCATTCAGATGACTCCATCAACTGTAATACTTATTTATTACCTCTGCCTTTGCGAAGGCAGAGGTACTGTTTTCAGTAGTGTTTGTTTGTTTGTTCCCCAACCACTGCTTGACATCTGGTGTTGGTGTGTTTACATCCTCGTAACTTGATGGTTTTGTAAAAGAGATTGATAGAATAAGTACTAAGCTTACACAAAAAAAGAAAAAACAAAGAACCAGAGAAACAACACTGTGGTCGATTCATTCGACTGAAAAATTCTTGAAGGTGGTGCCCCAGCATGGCCACAGTCTAATGACTGAAACAGGTGAAGGATAAAAACGATAAAGGGTTTCATGCCATTAACCATGTCATCCTCATGTATTCCCTGCAATTCCGATACTGGAGAATATGAACAAAAGTAGGAATGTGAAGAGGGAATCGGTAGAAGACAAAATGGCTTTGAAACAAGCAAAGAATAGCATTTATAAAACAATCGACAGCGGGAATTTTTGTTTAGCAAACAATGAGACACGTGAGGATAAATTAGCTCTGTATTGATTTTGGGTTGTTAGTGTTCAAATATATATAGCCTTGAAGTTGGTAAGTTGTTTAGTAACATAAACACTCTCTGCCTGATATGTATGTGTGTGTGTGTATATGTGTGTGTATATATATATATATATATATATATATATACACACACACACACACATATATGTATATATGAACATGTGTGCGTATTTATATATAAATATAAAGTGTCTTGCTCAAGAACACAACACACAGCCTGATCTGGGAATCGAACTCACTACCTCATGATTGTGAGGCCGACACTCTAACCACTGAGTCATGTGCCTTCAAGGACAGTGGAAACGATGATGATGATGATGATGAAGGTGGTAGTGATGATCAAAAGACCACACACACACACACACACACACACACACACAAGTGTATAAATAAATCCATTATTGTTTCTTGAAGCAAAAACAGCTATAAATAACTTGTGATATATTATTGTGTTAAAGCAGTCTGTCATTGAAATAACTGTGACAATGATTCTCCCTTGTGTACACACACACACACACACTATAGGCTACCAAACTCATAAGACATTAGTTGACCCAGGGCTATAACAGTAGACATTTGCCCAAGGTGGCATATGGTAGGACAGAAGCTGAAAATATGGGGTTGCTGAGTGAGCTCCTTAACCACACAACCATACATCATGATGATGATGATGATGATGATCATCGTTTAATGTCCGTTTTCCATGCTGGCATGGGTTGGACGGTTCGACTGGGGTCTGGGAAGCCAGGAGGCTGCACCAGGCCCCAATCTGATCTGGCAGTGTTTCTACAGCCGGATGCCCTTCCTAATGCCAACCACTCCGGGAGTGTAATGGGTGCTTTTCACGTGCCACCAGCACAGGGGCCAGAGGAGCTGGCATTAACCATGATAAGATGGTGCTTTTTATGTGCCACCGGCACGGAAGCCAGTCATAGTGGCACTGGCATCGGCCATCTTCTGATGGTGTTTTCTACGTGCTACCAGCACAATAATTTTAAAAAATATGCATTTCACATGAAGTTATGAGGAAACAAATTCTGTGGGGCACCAAACTGTAATTATGCCAAAGAATGTTTCCTTCTGCCTGGTAACTACTCACATCTCGTGTAGACAGCGTAATTTGATAGTTAAAAGTCTCAGCTGTGAATACAATAAAATGCCATTGATAAGATACAATATGTTGATTTGTTGGCTGCATGTCTGATAGTCTGGCACAGTTATAGACACATCATTGGCAGGAGTTCAGGATGGAATGCATTTTCTTGCGCAGAATAGTAAACACGGAATCCTTGGTGCAGTCTGTCTGTCTTCAGCAAGGTCTGTATATGGAGAAATTCTAAAGAGGGTTTTAGTCTTGTTCTGTGACAGCATTGGGCAAGGATCTTCTGCTGTAGTTCCAGGCCAACCAAAAAGCAGTATGAGTGGATTTAGTAGACTGAGAAACTGAAAGAAGTCTGTCGTGTGTGTGTCTGTGTATGTACATATGTATGTGTGTATGTATGTGTATATATATATATATATATATATATATATACACACACACACACACACATGGTGGAGTGGGTGGGGGACAACACAGACACACCAACATATACATACTCATACATACATACATACATACATATATGTGTGTGTGTGTGCAAAAGGCTTCTTTCAGTTTCTGTCTTATGTTTTAACGTGATCTGAATTAAAAAATCTTCCATCAAAATTTCGTATTAATTTGTGTTCCAAGCACCAGCCTAATTATAGTTTTCAATTTTGGCCCAAGATCAACAGTTTTTGAGGGGAAGAGGAAGTGGATTATATCGGTCCCAGTAAAGGACAGGTACTTGATTTTTTGACATTGATGGCATTTGATTTCAGAACATAAAAAAAGGACGAAATGCTGCTAAGAATTATGCCTGCAGTGCTAATGGCTCTGCCAGCTTACCTCCTTCAAGTCAATAGCAAAGACTAAACCAGTTCTTCTCACAAACTATCTCAAGTGGCATACCAACAGTTTTTTTTTCTTTCCAATGTGCCAGGGACCGGTGATATTTCTTTGTAATTTTAATTTATACCGGAAACAATATCCTCATCATCATTGTCATTTAACGTCCGCTTTCCATGCTGGCATGGGTTGGATGGTTTTACTGAGGACTGGCAAGCCAGAAGGCTGCACCAGGCTCCAATCTGATCCAGTTGGATGCCCTTTCTAATGCCAACCACTCTGAGAGTGCTATCATGAATATAATAAAAGTTGACAATTTTTTTTCATCTTGTATTTATTTTGTAAACAAATAACACAATATTACATTAGGATTTTATAAGCATTTTATGTTTCTTTCTTTTCTGGAAACTCACCGCATACCAGCAGCTGATGGCTTATGGACCAGCACTGGTCTGCGGACCACCACTTTGAGTAGCACTGGATTAAGTTAGCTTACTAAATTCTTCATTTTTTTTAAAGCTAATTAAAAGAAAAACTGTGTATTTCAATAGAAATATAATAGCGAAAAGGTTAAACACTAACACAATGAGCCAACCATAGGCACAGTTGCTCAGCATACAAGATATAGTGACCGAATTCATTGTAACAATTCAACTCAATCTCTTACAGTCAAATAACACGACATTCAGCACACTTAAATGTTGAAAATACCAACTCTATGGCTAAGAAACTATTTATTACTACACTGATGTGGGTCAGAGATTTCATACATTTGTGTGGGTGTCTCTGTTTTTTGTAGGTAAACTTGTGTTGTTCTCTCTCTCTCTCTCTCTCTCTCTACGTGTCGTTAACTTATGGATTTATGTATAGTAATGGTTAGTAAAAAATTTTATGAACCCAAACACTTACCAAACAGTTTGGTGATCTGTGTACGTAGGTACATGCATGTGTGTGTGTGTCTATGCATATATGTGCATGTATGTGTGTGTGTGTGTGTGTGTGTGTATCTAAGCTTGTGTATGTGACTGGATCTGTGGCTAAAGGTAGATTTAAGCTAATAACAAAAAAATTGTATCATGGGAAATTTATTTCTCACAATACAATGTTATAGATTTTTGTATAAATTTTTTTCTAGTTTATCGGTTTGTTTCCATTCTATTGTTGTTTGTTTCTTTTGTTTACGTCACAAATTTATAGTCATTATTATATTTTGTCACGCAATATTCCTCTTGTGAGAGAGACTAAACTGTCAACTTCACAGCTACCGCTGGCCATTAGCGTTAAAATAATCATAGATTATTTGATAGATTGAATAAATTGTTGTCTAGTTTGATATCATCGAGAAGTTTGCAGTTGACATATTGACTGGGGACCCAGAGAGGGAGCTAAAGAGGGGGGGGGGGGTGAAACCTCAAAAGCCTATAGTTTTCTTGAAACTTGTGAGGATCCTCCAATCCAATTTGGGGTCTGACAGTAGTCTTGAGTAGAGACTTGCCTGTATGAGAAGCTGCCAATCTTCTTAGAAAAATCTTGCCCAGATCTGTGCATATATATATGTGGATGTATGGTCCACCTTGACCTATAGAAAAACCTATCTTTTACCAATCATGTCACAGGTCATTCTTTTCTTCTTTTGAAAACAAAACAAAAACAAATTATTCTTTTATTCTTTTACTTGTTTCAGTCCTTTGACTGCGGCCATGCTGGAGCACCGCCTTTTAGTCGAGCAAATCGACCCCAGGACTTATTCTTTGGAAGCCTAGTACTTATTCTATTGGTCTCTTTTGTCGAACCGCTAAGTTATGGGGACATAAACACACCACCATCGGTTGTCAAGCGATGCTGGGGACACACACACACACACACACACACACACACACACACACACACACACACACACACACATATATATACATATATACGACGGGCTTCTTTCGGTTTCCGTCTACCAAATCCACTCACAAGGCTTTGGTCGGCTCGAGGCTATAGTAGAAGACACTTGCCCAAGGTGCCACGCAGTGGGACTGAACCCAGAACCATGTGGTTGGTAAGCAAGCTACTTACTACACAGCCACTCCTGTGCCTATTAATTAGTGCATAAAAAAAAAAAAAAAGGAATTGTTGCTATTCTCAATACTCAAGGAAGGAAAGTAGTACACATACATACATACATATATATATCTATGTGTCGTATACATTGGATGTAAAGGCAGAGGCCTGACTGTGTGATAAAAAGCTTGCTTCCCAACCATATATATATATATATACTTTATTTAAAAGCAGCAGAAATATAACAAAAAAACCGTTACTCTGAGTTTCACGTTCCCGTTCATCGGACAGTTTTTCCGGTATATATATATATATATATATATATATATATATATATATATATATATATATATATATTCGCTTAAGCATTTCAAGACTAAAATCCTGCTGTAGAACTCATCATCATCTTTTAACGTTCGCTTGCCATGCTAGCATGGGTTGGACGATTTGACTGAGGACTGGTGTACCAGATGGCTACACCAGGCTCCAATCTGATTTGGCAGAGTTTCTACAGCTGGATGCCCTTCCTAATGCCAGCCACTCTGAGAGTGTAGTGGGTGCTTTTACATGCCACCGGCACGAAGGCCAGTCCAGCGGCACTGGCAACGATCTCGCTCAATATATGTATTCTTTAGAAGGAAGCATTAGTCAAGAACAGGGTGGTAATAAGAAAAATGAAGAATAAAAGGAATAAACAACCATTTAGTATCGGTATGTGTGTGTGTGTGTGTGTGTGTGTGTGTGTGTGTGTGTGTGTACGCTATGATAAAAAGAGGGAAAAAATGTAATATAAACCAAAAAGAAAAGAAAAATGCAAATGAAATAATGTTTTAATCTGGTTATATCTTGGTGTGTAAATCAAAATGTCCGTTTAAGTTTGCCAAGATTATTAGTAAATAACTATTAAGTTACTTTGTTACTAACTCAATGACGAAGAAAACAACCACTGCCGCCACCACCACCACCACAACTGTCACCGCTACCATCACCGCCACCTTCACCACTATCACCACTGCTCTCACCACTACCACCTCCGCTGCTGCCATCGCCACCACCACCGCCACCATCACTGCCACCATGATCATTGCTGACATAATGTCTGGACAGGATTGGGTTTGTTTCCCCATTTCTGCACTATCATTCAATTGGCTGGGTCTGCAATGCCTTATCTCCCTGTCTTCATCTATGAGATATATCTCATGATAAACACATCTTTGACCTTTGTAACAAATAAAGCTTAGAGCTAATGTGGCTCAGTAGATAAGATATCAGGGACCAACCACTCCTAAGATTGTCGGTTCATATCTTCCAAAGGCGGTATTTTGTTGTTGATGTTGTTTATTCCTCCCAGTCTGTTGTGATCTTGTAGTTTTGTAATCAAAGGCTTTCCAGTAGTGGCCATCCTTTTTGGTCCTATTTTAGACAGGCAGCACTACATTATTAAACATTCCTTTTGTTACCTTGTAACCTCAAAATTAAATTTCAAATTTTATTCTCTCCCTCTCTCTCTTTCTCTTTCTGGGTAACCATGTACCTCCTTCATAGCAAGACACCTGTTTCTGCCTCTTTGCTCAAGGTGCTGTGTAGTGAGACCGAACTTGAAACCGTGTGGAAGCAAACCTATGAACCACGTAGTGATGTGCTTCAAAGTTTTCTCGTTGTTCATTAGCAACTTTGAAACATTTTAGTCTTGGAAACTTCTGCGTCTTATCCAGACTAATAAAGACGTAATCGTTTTGCTGAGAAATTAACAGGAAGTTTCATTGTCGTCAGCCAGAGACAATAATTTCCTTGTTCTGGAACAAATCCTCTCTTTCTATCGACCATTTGGTTCTTAGGATGGGAATAATTACAGTCTTTTACTTAAACTGTTCTGTCTAAATCCATCCTTGCCCACCCATCTTAGTGATGGTGATTATCATTGTTTTATTTACATAAGTGGAAAGGAAGTGTTTATCTTTATCTCTATCATAAGTGAAGACACGTGGCTTAGTGGTTAGGCTATTTGGCTCATTATTGTAAGGTCATGAGTTCAATTCCTCGCGATGCATTGTGTCCTTGAGCAAGACACTTCATTTCACATTGCTCCAGTCCACTCAGCTGGCAAAAATGAGCTGATGATGCAGATTACCGATTAGTGGACAAGTGTGGTCACCTTTTGTCGGGCACGTGTCTTCTTCCCCTCCGCCCCCAGATCATTGTTAGTGCCTCAAACAAAATGCCTAGCAATATTTCTTCCCTCTTTTTACATTCTAAATTCAAATCCCGACGAGATCAGCTTTGCTTGTCATCCTTCTGGCGGTTGGTAAAATAAGTACCATGAAGTGCTGTGGTCAATGGTATCAGCTATCGCCAAGCCCCTCAAAAATTGCTGGCCTTGTGCCTAAATCAGAAGCAATTATTATTGTTATTATTATTATTATCATTAAGGTGGCAAGGTGGTAGAATCATTAGCACACCAGGCAAAAGGCTTGCTAAGCCATTTATTCCTCTTGGGGTTGATAAGATATGACAAAAATCAGTGTAACATTTAACGTCCGCCTTCCATGCTAGCATGGGTTGGATGATTTCACTGAGGACTGGCGAACCAGAAGGCTGCACCAGGCTCCAATCTGATCTGGCAGAGTTCACATGGTAAATATTATATATATATATATATATATATATAATATTTACCATGTGAACTACAGTGGAAAAAATATGAGAAAGATATGGTATATAATTTTTTTTTTTGTGCAGGGGTTCCTTGAGACGTGTAATTTATTTTAAGGGTTGCACAAGGATAGAAGGGTTGAGAAACCCTGTTCTACTGTATTATGTCTGAAAATGTGATGGTCACTCCTGTTTCTGACCACTGGTCTGCTTGACCAGGACTGGATAGAAATTAAACAATGGTAACAGCAACATCAGCTGTAGTCTTTTGGAGAATAAATAAATGAGGTTAATCAATGATAACGAGGTAGTGGAACCTGCTTTACATTTCAATTTCCTTTTTTTTTATTAACAGGAAGCAGATATTGAAACGCCGCCTAGCGACTCTGCCAAAAGTCCTGGTTCTACAGTAAGTTGCTGTGACTGTTTGTTTCAAAGTCTCAGAGAGAGAGAGAGAGAGTGTGTGTGTGGATGTGTGTGAGAGAAGAAGAGTGAATGTGTGTGTGGGTGTGTGAGAAAGAGAGGCAGAGTGAATGTGTGTGTGAGAGAGGGAGAGTGGATGCGTGTGTGTGTGTGAGAGAGAGAGTGAATGTGTGTGTGTGTGTGTGAGAGAGAGAGAGTGAATGTGTGTGTGTGTGTGTGTGTGAGAAAGAGGGAGAGTGAATGTGTGTGTGTGTGTGTGTGTGTGTGTGTGAGAGAGAGAGAGAGTGAATGTGTGTGTGGGTGTGAGAAAGAGAGGGAGAGTGAATGTGTGTGTGTGTATGTGTGTGTGTGTGAGAGAGAGAGAGTGAATGTGTGTGTGGGTGTGAGAAAGAGAGGGAGAGTGAATGTGTGTGTGTGTGTGTGTGTGTGTGAGAGAGAGGGAGAGTGGATGTGTGTGTGTGTGTGTGTGTGTGAGAGAGAGAGAGAGTGAATGAATGAGTGTGTGTGTGTGTGAGAGAGAGTGTGAATAAGAGAGGGTAAGTGTGTGCCTATGTGAGTGAGACAGAGAGAAAGATGAACAGACAGAGAGAGAGAGGGAGAGAGTAGAAGAAAAGGAAATCTAGGCTGTTCTTGCTTTCCTTCTTTTTTTAAGAATTCTTTTGGCCATTTGTTTTTATATGTAACTAATTTTCTTTACCATTTTTTCTTTACCTTCATTAATTTAAATTGTAAATTCTTTATTGAATTCCATTTTAGTCATTAATGTAATTCGTTTTCCATTCGAGATAAAATATTCTGTCTGACTGGATCAAAATAATTTAGTTCTTCTGTAATTGATAGGTTTACCAGTCCATAACGGTTGCATGTCTTGTAGGATGTATTTAATAAGCTGCAGACTCAATTATACATGCCTAAAACCATTTAATTACCAGAGATAATTAGCAGATTATGTGCAGATGCAAAGTGGTTCAGTGGATAAGGTATTGAAGGTATTGAACTGTTAACTCCTAGATCTTGTGGCAGATACTGGTGTCACACAAATGGCACCTGTGCCAGTGGCATGTAAAATCACCCATTACACTCTCGAAGTGGTTGGCATTAGGAAGGGCATCCAACCATAGAAAACCATGCCAAATCGGACTGGAGTCTGGTGCAGCCTTCCAGTGTGCCAGCCCAGTGAAACCAGCCAATCCATGCCAACATGGACAACGGACATTAAATGATGACGATGATGATGATTATTAAAAATGTTTTGGGTGCCCCATTTTTAAACCTTTAGCTATACTACTTGCAGGTTGCACTTGTGTCTGAAAAGGGCCACATGTTTGGCATGCTTGCTTCACATCATGTACTGGGCATTTTTTTCCCCCTTTCCTTTCGCTCTAGCACTAATGAGGTCATCATGCAACTTGCAAGATTAAAACAAACAAACAATCAGTTTCAAATTTTAATTTTAATGTGAAAATGTGAGAAAATAGCAGCAATTAATTTTGACCTTGAATAGTTTTACGACACGACACAACACGACATAGTGTTGTGTCATTACTCAGGTTGTTTAGGAAGCACTGCTGTTCATCATCTGACATTCTCCATTAATCAGATGTCATTAATTTTAATTCTTCTCTTTGCTGTGTCATGTTTTATTCATAAATTAAATTATTTCTTTTGTTTGTTTTTGTTCTTCTAATCAGCTGGATAACTTCTCCAGGGAAGATTTGGTGAGATTCATCAAAAAACAGACACTAGTCTTGCAGAAGACCAGATCACAATGTGAAAGTAGGTAGTCTTATATAATTCACATTTATTATTATTATTATTATTGTTGTTGTTGTTCTTGTTGTTGCTATCATTATTATTATGAGATTTTTTTTATCTAAGTTTTGTTACCATTTCTTGCCAAGTGTCTTCTTGACATCTAGGGCAACGACTCTCACTGTATACATTGATAGGCCATTAAAATAAACACACCAGATTGTTCATTAACAAAAGCAAAGCTATGGAGAAAAAAGAAACTATTTACATGGAAGGTTATTGTTCCTTCTGCAACAATGCTCTTCTCAATACGTATGACCTACTAGTTAAAACAATTCTTTGCACTTCTAGCAGGGATGGTAAGCCAGGGTTCATTCTAATTTTCGGTTTATTCCTAATTCTCCTACAATCACTGCTATTTTAACCACCTTGTGATGCCACATTATCTTGATTTCAATGGACAAGTCCTTATATTCTTTCACTGAGATGTTATGATCACAAGGGATACAAATGTTGATCAATGAACAGACCTTATTATTTTGGTCTTTTATTAGCTTTGATGGTTCTGTTTTATGCAATGGAATCTCCCAAAGAGTCATCACATTTTGTCCTTCAGTTACAGCCTCAGAGTGGTGCTTATACCACTTGTCAAGTTTTGATTTTACAATGCCAACATAACCAATGTTGATATTGGCCAACTCTGTCGTGTCTCGATGTATACTCTACATTCTAATTTTTTATCAAGTGTTCTCCTGTTTCGATCTCGTGAGGGCTGTGAGCTGGCAGAATTGTTAGCATGTTCGACAAAATGCTTAACAGTATTTTTGTTTGGGCTCTTTACATTTGGGGTTCAAATTCTGTTGAGGTTGACTTTGCCTTTAAACCTTTCAAGGTCGATAAGATAAAGTACAAGTCACGTACAGGGTTCATGTAATCAAGTGACCACCCCTTCTAAAAACTGCTGGCCTTCTGCCAAAATTAGAAAGATTGTTATTATTTATTTCTTTATTGCCCACAGAGGGCTAAACATATAGGGGGCAAACAAGGACAGACAAAGGGATTAAGTCAATTACATTGACCCCAGTGTGTAACTGATACTTATTTCATTGACCCTGAAAGGATGAAAGGCAAAGTCGACCTCGGCGGGATTTGAACTCAGAACGTAATGGGAGACAAAATACCGCTAAGTATTTCACCCAGCATGCTAACGATTGTGCCAGCTTGCTACCCTTTAGGATTATTATTATTATTATTATCATCATCTGTGAGTTGTAGTCGTTGCTGGTGCCATGCAAATGGAACCCATGAATCGTCATGGTCACTGCCAGTGCCCTGTAAATGACAGCCATCATGCATTGTAGTTGCGGTTGTTGCTGGTGCCATATAAATGGCACCTACCCATTTGAATCATAGTCATGGTTGTTGCTGGTGCCATGAAAATGTCGCCAGTGGCATGTAAAAGCACTCATTACACCCCTGGAGTGGTTGGCATTAGGAAGGACATCCAACTGTAGAAACCATACCAGATCAGACTGGGACCTGGTGCAAACCTCCGCTGCATCAACTCCAGTCGAACCATCTGACCCATGCTAGCATGGAGAGGAGACATTAAATGATGATGATGATGATGATGAAATCTTGCTTCTCAGAGCTCTTGATCTTTTTTGCTCCGGTTAATTCTGTGAGAGCAGACAGCAACCTGTTGTTAAAGGTCTCACAGAATCTCTTTCCATGATTTATAAGACTTGGGACATTATCATCATCATCATCATCATCATCATCATCATCATCATTATTATTGTTGTTGTTGTTGACAGCTTTTCTCTTTCTTTACAAATTTTGACACTTTAAACAAGTTGCCACAGAAAAACAAAATTAACAATAAACCATTCAGGTTGACAATAAAACTTAGATTATATAACACAGATGTATACACATTATAGACCCAGGAAGTCTGTGTTTGTTTTCGTGTGAATGTTTGGTAGTTGAAGGTTCAATCTAGCTCAGCCTATCAGCCTTCAGGTTACTCCGTCAAATGCGATGCTCGTTTGTTTATATAGCTTTGAATTAATCCTGCATTATATCATAGCCTCAAAATGTCGATAATGTGGCAGTTTAGTCTTAGAATGACATTGCCTGATAGATGTGATTGGGTTGTAGTTAAAAGTAGGAAGAATGTTTGGACTGGATGTGACCAGTTTCAATGCTAAAGGGTTAGGTGTGGCTGTGAAGTAAGAGGCTTGCTTCCCTACCACATGGTTCCGGGTTCAGTCCCACTGCGTGGCACCTTAGACAAGTATCATCTTTTATAGCCTCAGGCCAAACAAAGCCTTGTGAGTGAATTTGGTAGACAGAAAATGAAAAAAGCCCATCACATATATATATATACATATATATATATATATATATATATATATGTATGTATGTAGCGCCTGACTGGCCTTTGTGCCTGTGGCATGTAAAAGCACCCACTACACTCTCGGAGTGGTTGGCGTTAGGAAGGGCATCCAGCTGTAGAAACTCTGCCAAATCAGATTGGAGCCTGGTGTAGCCATCTGGTTTCACTAGTCCTCAGTCAAATCGTCCAACCCATGCTAGCATGGAAAGCGGACGTCAAACGATGATGATAATGATGATTGATATATACATATATATATTTCACCAAATCTCTTGATTTTGTTTTTGGTTTTTACCCTACCAAATTCTGGTGCCTCAAACATTTTAAGTACCACATTTAATCTTTTGATTAAATCTATATTATTATATATATATATATATATATATATATATATATATATATATATATATATATATATGATATACTCTCCTTAAACAATTGTAATCTCACAATTGAACAATGGTGGCAACTAGTAACACCCCCCTTTCTCTCTCTCTGTCTCTCAGTCGCTGACTAGCTGTACTTTTATAACTCTCACTTTGTCTCTCTTTCTAACTCTACCAGAAGCTTGCTATCTCTTTTCAGAGTTGCTTTAATCTCGTGTCTGGTCTACGACACTTAATTCATCTCGTAATATTAAAGGATTATCAAGGCATATTTACAATATTCAGTACATTTTTCTTAATTACTTTTTGTTTGATTTGTCCAGATAAATTATCTGTAACTAATGTCCATGTGAACCAAACGAACAAGAAACGGTGATAGACCTGATTGTGCCATGTTTAACCCTTTCAATGCCATTCTGCCTAAGACAGCCCCTTGTTCTTTGACACGAAACATCATGTTTTAAACTGTTTATATGTTTAAATCATTTTCACCTTGTTCTTTACTGAGTGACCATTTAATTATTGTTTCGAAGTTTGGCACAAGGCTAGCAATTTGTGGGGTAAGGGTGATGGGGTAAGTCAATTACATTGACCCCAGTGTTCAACTGGTAGTCATTTATTGACCCTAAAAGGGTGAAAGGGAAAGTTGACTCTGGTGATATTTGAACTCAAAATTCAAAATGTAAACAGCCAGATGTCTTAAAGCAATTTTTCTGATATACAAGTGACTGTGCCAATTAAATTCCTCCAAATTTGTTACGTGCCACTGGTTCCCTGTGCCACTGGAATGTAAAAAGCACCATCCGAATGTGGTCGATGCCAGTGCTGCCTGACTGGCTCCCGTGCCAGTGGCACGTAAAAAAGCATCCACTACACTCCCAGTGGTTGGCGTTAGGAAGGGCATCCAGCTGTAGAAACCTTGCCAAATCAGATTGGAGCCTGGTGCAGCCTCCTGGCTTGCCAGTCCTCAGTCAAACTGTCCAACCCATGCTAGCATGGAAAATGGATGTTAAACAATGATGATGATGATGATGATCATTATTTTCAAAATTAATTGAAATTCACACAGTGTATTTCATGAGGAATACAGTAATGAAAAGGTTGACTGTGTACAAAGCTGACAGCCAAGTGTGTAACTGGTACTTATTTAATCAACCCCAAAAGGATGAAAGGCAAAGTCGACCTGGGTGGAGTTTGAACTCAGAACATAACAGCAGATGAAATACTGCTAAGCATTTTTTTCTGGCATGCTAACGATTCTGCCAGCTAACCAACTTGAATGATGATGATGATTATGATGATGATTATGATGATGATGATGGTGGTGGTGGTGGTGGTGGTGGTGGTGGTGATGGTGATGGTGGTGGTGGTGGTGGTGGTGATGATGGCGGCGGCGGCCATGTTTGTTTTTGTATTAAGATTGAAAAAATCGACCTTGTTTGTAAGAAAAAATTAGGGCCTGGGTTTGCACTCCTTCAGCAAGCTTAATTCCTGCATTTCTGAATTCTATTGGTCAGTGTTGAAAACCTTATAGCATATATGTCAGCAGTGACTTGCTGCAGGTTTTAGATGACATGTGATGGACTTTGGGGAAAAAAAAAAATCAATATTATGTTCTAAAAAGCTTATTAGCTGAAATAAAATCATTTTGTGGCTCTAGGATTAAGAAGCTTGCTTTACAAACCACATGGTTTTGGATTAAAGTCCCATTGTGCAGCACATGGGGCAAATGTTTTCTACTATTAGACCCAGGTTGACGAATGTCTTGTGACAAGATTAAAAGAATTAAATTTATTTACATTATTTACATTTGGCGGATATTTGTCCTCATCTTGTTTATTGTTAACACAACGTTTCAGCTGATATACCCTCCAGCCTTCATCGGGTGTCTTGGGGAAATTTCAAACTTGGGTTCTCATTCTTGAGGTATTTTTCGATGTTATTATTCTTATTCTTATCATTATTCAGGTCACTGCCTGGAATCGAGCTCGGAATCTTGGGGTAAATAGCCCGCACTCTTAACCACTATGCCATCCTTCCTTAAAATCGGTTCCCATATGCTGGGAAAATATTTGAATTATAAGCCCTAAAAATTCACTCCACAATTGCCCATGGGCATATGGCGTAGTGGTTAAGAGCACAGGCTACTAACCCCAAGATTCTGAGTTCGATTCCAGGCAGTGACCTGAATAATAATAATAATACAAATATATATATATATTATATTATACACATACACTTACATATGCATGTATATGTGTGTGTGTGTGTGTGTGTGTGTGTGTTATAAACAATGTAACATTAAAGTGAAGAAGTATTCAATATTTTTTTTTATAGTGTACATTTTACGAGACTTTTACAATGAGAGGGTTGATAGCGACTTCCAAGTTTTGGCATGCTAGCCATTGTCAGTGTGTGTGTGTGTGTATTTATTTGATATCATGTGGGTAACAATAGCCTTATAGCATGCTTTGCCAAAGCTCCTTTTCGGTTATTGGCTATCAGATGTTACAGCTTTCATCTATTGCCAGCTGATAACTGATGCATTGAAACATTAAATAGTGATTTGTAATAAAGCCTGTTCATTCCCTCTTCTTGTATTAAAATCTGTACACACACACATATATATATATATATATATATATATATATATATATATATATATATATATATATATATATATATATATATATATATATATATATATATATATTCTTTTATTCTTTTATATATAATATAATACACACGCATGTATACATGCACATGCAGACAGACACACCTTTATTGTTATTCAAACGTCTATCTCTCATTTATTCTTTGTCTTGTTTGAAAACACGTGAGCTCTGATTGATTGTTTCACAGAGTTGCAGATGAAATTGCAGCCAGAGTTTAACTGGGGCTCCATGGGTAACTATGCCTGCTCTTTGTCTATGCAAGCTGATTTGATTCCATCAACTTCCGCCGATATTCAATCACTTTGTGCTTTTTGCATTGTTTCATACTATTTTTGTTTGATATTGTTTTTTTTTTTATATATTTCCATTGCTGTGTTATTTTGTCTTTTTATAATAGTATGTTTTCTTGTTTCTCTTTTGAAAGTGATTTCTGTGTCTTTTTTGTTTGTTAATCAATTTATTTATTTATTTATTTATTTATTTAAATTACCTTTTTGTCTTTGACGTGTTTGAGTTTGTTAAATATTTCTACCTGAGAGAAGTAATTGATTTGTTTGTTTTTTTTGCTGATTTTCTCTTGTTTTGTTTGATTTTTCTTTGAAATGTGCAACTGTTTAATTTTTGCTTCCATATGTTGCATTATGGGAGATCTAAATATTGAAATGATGATGATGATAATATTTTTTTTAATATTTCAATACAAAGATAATAGTTAATGGCATAATGGAATTATTGCTTGAATAATGGCATTACTTGCAAAATGGTTAAATAGAGAATTTATTTCTTCTCTCATATTTTGGTTGTGTTGCATAACAGAAAATTTACACACACACACACATATATGTAGAGGGTGGTGTGAATAAACTGTTGTCTAAATTACGCAAAAATGAAAATAATGCTGACGTCTCATTTTAACAGATATATTTACCCAAATTACATAAAAATATCTTGGAATACTAAACAGTAAATTTATTCAATATAACCGCCATTGGCTTCAACCATAGCTTCTAGATGACTTTCGAATCTCTTGCAACTCTTCTGGACAGTATATATATATATATATATATATATATATATATAGTTAAAAAAAACAATAACAAAAAAACAACAAAGTAGAGAGTGTATGACGTTTCGGGCGTAGCCCTTCGTCGGAAAGATGGAAAGTTCGGAGAATGGAAGAACGGAGAAAGAGGAAAATGGTACCGATGCCCATAGGTGTATGTATATATATATATATATATATATATATATACATGCTTATATATATGCATTTATGTGTATGTGTGTATATATATATATATATATATATATATATATTCATTTAAAATACGGAGATTCCTACAATAGGACATCTGACCCGCTAGAAAGAGCAGCAAAAAACTCTATTATCACAAAAATAGGAATAATTTCGAAAGGGAATGAAAAATAAAAACATTTACCAATCTATATTCCGTACCATGGTTTCAAGTTATTTTAGCAAGATAAAAATATACCTTACAAGGTCAAACTATCTTCAGCGGAATAACCAGATTACATATAAACATATATATATATATGAATACACACACACTCACATATATACATATGTCTACATACTTACACATATGTGTGTGTGTGTGTGTACGTATATATATATATATATATATATGTATTTTACTATTTTACATCTGCTTTTTCCCATGCGAGATTGAATGAACTGATTTTGTTTTTATTTTAAAAATTATTTTTGTTTTGTTGCAAATTTGGTTAATTGCCAAATGTTGGAACTATTGTTTGCATTGATTAGTTACTTTCATTCCTTTCTGTTACGCCCAGTTACCACTCATGTGTGACATCAGAGTGGAACCTGTTTGTTATGTAAGCAGACTGAATGAAACAAGCTACATGGCACATCAATGGGCATCGTGTGGGTGTGTACACACACACGGATAAAATTTTTGAATTGAATTCATCCATCTTTTAGTTGAGCTTTATAAGAGGCCATAATAATAATAATAATAATAATAATGAGAAACAATTCCTATCATAGTAGGCGCATTAGATATGATAAAAAATGCATTCAGACAGATACATAACAAAAACACCAGGACTAACAAGTATATATAACACAGAGAAAATAGTAAATGTCCTTCCTGTTTCTTGTATCCTAAAGTGAACTGTTATTTTTAAAGAGTAGGAGCGATAAGCAGTGACGTGTATAAATATGATGCTATTACCAGTTCAAACATGTGTATGGCATGTTTCAACTTGTAAACAAGTCATTCACTGTTTTGTCATGGGGGAAAATTTCTCGCTGTAGACAAATGGTGTAAATACACCTTCAATCACTTCACAGTGCCGCCTTCCTAGACTGAAATAACATAAGAGAAACAATCTCTTTTATCAGTTCGCAGCATCCCCTGAGACCAAAGGGGAGACAACCACTCTGAAATGTCTAGAAAGGTGGTGTTATGAACTGATTTAAGTGCATTTGCACCATTTGTCCACAACGAGAAATTTTCTCCATGACAAAACACAGCGAATGGCTTATTTACAAGTTTAGATGTGCCACAAGCATATTTGAACAATTAATAACATTGTATTATTTTTTAACGAGGTGTAAATTGGCATAACATTTTCACTTACCTTACCTTTCTTGAAGTTTAGTCAAGTGTTCAATGTAGTTGCCAACGCCCAAGCGTTGCAAAAAAGAAAAGTGCTGTAGCATTAGTAAACAAAATTGTGTTATGAGAAAATAAATGCCGCATTACAAAAAAGAAACGATAAAAAAACAACAACAAAAGAAAACTCAAATAACATTGGTACAGACATAGCTGTGTGGCTAAGAAGCTTGCTTTGTAACCATGTAGCTTTGGGGTCAATCCTTGGGAAAATGTCTCCTACTTTAGACTGGGACTGATTAATATGTTGAAGCCGGATTTATATGTATATATAAAGGCACAGGAGCAGCTGTGTGGTAAGAACGCTGCTTCCCAACCACATGCTTCTGGGTTCAGTCCCACTGCATGGCACCTTGGGCAAGTGTCTTCTACTATAGCCTGTGAGTGAATTTGGTAGATGGAAACCGAAAGAAGCCCATCATATATATATATATTTATGCGTGTGTCTGTGTTTGTCCCCCCCACCATTGCTTGACAACCGATGTTGGTGTATTTGCATCCCTGAAACTTAGTTGTTCAGCAAAAGAGACGGATAGAATCATTACTAGGCTTACAAAGAATAAGTCCTCAGGTCGATTTTTGCAACTAAAGGCGGTGCTCTAGCATGGCCACAGTCAAATGACTGAAACAAGTAAAAGAATAAAAGAAAGCGAAAGAACACACACACACAGATACAGTAATACCTAACTGGTTTACAAGATCCTGGGTTTACGAGTTTTGTTTACAAGTTTTTGCTTAACGAACATTCTCTGGGAATGAATTAACTCGTATATCGAAGCATTACTGTGTATATATATATATATATATATATATATATATATAGGGATAGAGAGAGAGAGAGAGTAGTTCATTGGGTGTGTAATTAATGAGAGAGATTGAAGATGGAAGATACGAAAACCTTTATTGATCACTACAATTGTTTCAACCTGTCTAGCATTGATCCCTCATGGGTAGGGTACCGTGCAACTGGTTTCGGTGTAGATGTGTCTCCTCAGGTAATTTCAAGAGTTATATATATGTGTGTGTGTGTGTTTGCACCTCTCCTCTGCTTGACAAGTGTTGGTTTGATTACATCCTCATAACCTAGCAGTTTGGCCAAAGAGACTGACAGAATAAGTACCAGACTTCAATAAATACTGGCATCAATTTACTTGACTTAAAGGGCTCTTTTTAGGTGGTGCCCCAGCACGGCCACAGTCTGATGACTGTATTGAGTGAAAGATAATAGATAACAAAAAGATATCTCTGTCCCAAATGCTCAATGTTTTGACTAGTGTCT
>NC_142946.1:5232290-5269790 GCF_046866305.1 Octopus bimaculoides
ACTTCTCCATTTTTGATTCACCTTACTCTAATTAAATATTCTTAATGACCTGAGATACTCATTATGCCTTGATTTTGTTTTCCTTTAATATATATATGCGTGTGTGTATGTTGCCAAGCCAATGTCATGATGTGTCGTTTTGTGTGGTTGGTTGCTATGTTGAGCTGGCGAATGAAGAACGAATTTTGTTGGTTGCATGAATAATTGAAGCAAAACTTGCGAACATTCAACTAAAATATTTACTGTCGCATGTAAAGACCATCTGCACTGGCCATTTACAGTTAACAGCTGCAGTAATTACAAATTAGGAAAGAGATACTGCCCAGAGATTACAGAAAGCTATTGGTATGGCAACATGTGGTCAGATCTGGAATCAACTGCACTGTCTATGTGTTGATAGAGATCCTTGGTCATCTGTCTTAGACCATTTGCATTGGGTGTCTGCTCCTAAACTGCACGCCAAATGATTTATGTAGGGGACCAAAAGCCAAATTTTAGAATGGCAGCTTGGGCAAATGTCTTTTATTATTGCCCCAAGCCAAGTAAATATTTGTGAGTGGATTTGGTAGATGGAAACTGAAAGAAACCCATTGTATAGACATACATACATACATGTGTATGTGTGTTGTTTGTGTCTCTTTGTCTTGTCATAGCATGATGGTTGTAAACAAATGTCCCCGTCATACAAGCAGTGTCCAACATTTCCAAACTTATGCAAAAACATATCTGGCCATGGGGAAATATAAACTTACTTGACAACAGGTAAGGGTTGGCAACATGAAGGGCATCTGGGTGTCTAGAAAATCCCTCTCAACAAATTCTGTCTGACCCATGCAAGCATGAGAAAGTGAACATTAAAATGATGATGATGATGATGATGATACAAAGTGCTTATCCCTTATAGCAGGCTTGCATCCTATCCACACAGTTTTTTTTTCTTTACAGCTTAATCTCCCATTATCAGAACAAAATGCTGGCATTTACAAGAGTGCATCCATGTCTCTTTTTTTTTCCTTTTGGCAGGCAATCTATATTAATACAGAGTAGTCTTTAAGTTTGTTGTTAATTCTCTTTATTATGTCACTTTTTTTTTTGCATATTATTATTATTATTATTATTATTATTATTATTATTATTATTACTATTATTATTAATTTTTAGGTTTGAAGAAAGAAGTGGTTAACTACAAAGCATCAAAATCCAACAATGGCAACTCTGTTGAAAACAAAGACTTCAAGGTATGAGATAATCTAGCTTACGTAATAATGGTTTTAGGATTAACAGAGGATTATATATTGTTGCTGTTATAGTTCAGTCATAGATCAACCCTGTTGAACGAAGATCTAATTAGATGTTTACAGTTAGATCTGTAAACATCTAATTGTTAAGAGCGTCTAATTGTGACCATCCTTCAGTACTGTTATCAATATAATCGACTGGTCTCTACCCTCAAATTTCACACTTTGTGTCATGCTAGAAATTATTATTATAATTTTGTTGTTATTATTTTTACTATCATTGTTATCTCTAAACAGGGGCTCCAGGAGCAGGTGCGAATGTTGGAAGAGGACAAAGAAGAAATGAAGAAGGCCTACAATTCAGTCATTGCTGAGAAAGAAGCCACATTAACACAGTACCAGGTAGATGCTTTTTTTTTTCTTATTAACTTCTTAATAATAATAATCCTTTCTACTAAAGCACAAGGCCTGAAATTTTGAGGGAGAGGTATAGTTGATTACATCAACCCCAGTGCATAACTGGTACTTCTTTTATTGTTTTATTGACCCTGAAAGGATGAAAGGCAAAGTCAACTCTGGCAGAATTTGAACTCAGAACGTGAAGATAGACAAAATGCCACAAAGCATTTTGCCTGGCATGCTCACGATTCTGCCAACTTGCCACCTTATAATAACAATAATGATAATAATAATAAAACACAATGAGAATAGCTCAGTGAATGCATTAGATTGAAGCCCAGTGAAAGTTTAGATGGGAAAATAGGAGTAGAAATGATGTTTCGAGCATGGCTCTTTGTCAGATATGTGTGTGCGTATATATATCATCATCATCATCGTCGTCGTTTAATGTCCGCTTTCCATGCTAGCATGGGTTGGACGATTTGACTGAGGACTGGTGAAACCGGATGGCAACACCAGGCTCCAATCTAATTTGGCAGAGTTTCTACAGCTGGATGCCCTTCCTAACACCAACCACTCAGAGAGTGTAGCGGGTGCTTTTACGTGTCACCAGCACGAAGGCCAGTCAGGCGGTACTGGCAACGGCCACGCTCAAAATGGTGTCTTTTATGTGCCACCCGCACAAGAGCCAGTCCAGGGGCACTGGCAACAATCTCGCTCGAAAATCCTATGAAGGCCAGTCAGGCGGTACTGGCAACGGCCACACTCAAAATGGTGCATCTTATGTGCCAACCGCACAAGAGCCAGTCCAGGGGCACTGGCAACGATCTCACTTGGCTTGCCGAGTCTTCTCACGCACAGCACATTTCCAAAGGTCTCGGTCGTAGTCATCGCCTCGGTGAAGCCTGTGAGAGATACTCTTTTATTTGGGTGGCTGTATCCTTCGGCTGTCACATCTTACTTTGAGCACCAACTTAAAAGCTTCTGTTTTTATCTTCCCAGGATATTGAAAGAAAACACAAAGAGATTCTCGAAAGTTATAACGAACTTGAAAAGGAAGTTTCTTCATTAAAAAGTAAGAAAAAAGTAAGTATCTTTCTGCTTTTCCACTCATTATAATTTAACGATGAGTAAAAGAAGTACATGAATTCTTTATATCATTTTATTTGATAATTTTTTTTATTTTTATCTTTGTGTGTTAATGTGACATATTCTTTAAATATAAACCATTGACTTATAACAACACTCTTTGACCATTCTACCTATCTTCAAGCATTAGAGGATCTCAAAGCAGATAATCATCATTTAATGTCCGCTTTCCATGCTGGCATGGGTTAGACGGTTTGACTGGAAGTGGTAAGCCAAAGAGCTGCATCACATTCCAGTCTGTTTTGGCATGGTTTCTATGGCTGGTTGCCCTTCTTAATGCCAACCACTCCAAGAGTGTAATGCATGCTTTTTATGAACCACTGACAAAGGTACCAGTTATGTGATGCCGGCATCAGCCATGACTATGTCTCTTTCTAAGCATGGCACATTGCCAACGGTCTTAGTCACTTGTCATCCCTTCTGTGAGGCCCAACATTTGAAGGGTGCTTTTTATGTGCCACTGGTACGGGTGCCAGTTATGTGACACCAGCGTCAGCCACAACTAAGATATAACAGGACTTTTTAATGGTTATGAGGGTCCGTCTTTGTAAAATAAAAATCTAAGGGTTCCATAGGTAAAAAATGGTCAAGAACCAGAGTTCTATAGTAACAGAAGCCAGTGGTTGTCACAGTTTGAACTTGTGACCCTGCAATCAGTAATCCTATAAAAGACAACAACTTTGCTTTATATTCCGCTGAAAATGTTAGAATTTTATCTGATCTTTTCTTTTTTTTTTTTTCATTCATTTCTTTTCCAGGAGCTTGATGAACAAAATGAATGTTTGCATATGAAGAATGAGACTTTATCTACATCGTATCACTTTATGCAAGAAGAACAAGACAGAATTGTCTTGGAAAATAAGGCAAGTTAGGGTGCCAGAAAAATTAATATATTTGAGAGAAATTTCTGTAATATTTACCTGTTGTAATACTGTGGTTATGATGTGGACGATAAATTGACTGTAGGTTCAGGCATGGCTGAGGTGGTTAGAGCGTCAAGCTTACAATCATGAGGTGGTTAGAGCGTCGAGCTTACAATCATGAGGTTGTGAGTTCGATTCCCGGACCGGGCTGTGTGTTGTGTTCTTGAGCAAGACACTTTATTTCACATTGCTCCAGTTCACTCATCTGTAGAAATGAGTTGTGACGTCACTGGTGCCAAGCTGTATCGGCCTTTGCCTTTCCCTTGGATAACACTGGTTGTGTGGAGAAGAGAGGCTGGTATGCATGGGCAACTGTTGGTCTTCCATAACCAACCTTGCCTGGACTTGTGCCTCTGAGGGTCACTTTCTAGGTGCAATCCCATGGTCAGTCATGACCAAAGGGGGTCTCAGATCTCATGATGTATCTCATCTCAGAATACCAAATGTGTCAAAATTGAACATGTTAAAATTCTATAAACAACTTTTTTTTTTTATTTTTGGTTTTCTTTAAACTTTCCAGGAACTGAAGGACCAAATCAATGTGCTGACGTCTGCTCATGATGAAACCTTACTTTCTCTGAAAGAACTCAAAGCCCAATGCTCCGAGAACAAAGGCTTGAATTCTGAAATGGAAGATTTGAACAAGCAATGTGAAGAATTAGAAGCAAAAGTTAAAAACGCTGAATCAGAAAGCGAAGTAAGTGAATAAATAATGATTTATTCCATCTGGGAAAAATGGTTCACAAATATAAATAATATTCTTCTTGGGAAATTCTTTAAAATCAAAGTAAATTTTGTAAAATCTCTCTAAAACAATTATTTAGAATAACATTGTAATTCAAATCAAGCAAATTAGAAATTTGAAACTTTTTTTTTGTTGAATTTTATTTACATTTAGCAGCATCAAAATGAACAGAAATGTGACCTTAGCTTATGCTTAGAAGGAGTTCTTAGCCTCACTGCAAGAAGTTACAGTTGACTCTATAGCACTTACCTTCTTTTAGGTCAAAATTTTGATGAGATGATTCATTACTAGTTACTATCATTATTATTATTATTATTATTATTTACTTTTAATCGGCATGTTTGTTACAACCACTTGCTGAGACATACCCAGCATCCCAGGGCAAGTAAAGAATAAGAGATGGTACAGTATGACTGAAAACTTGGGGGAGGGGAAGTGGCAGGGGCAGTAGTGAAATATTTTCATGTAATACAACACATGCATTTAAATTAATAGGGTTTTCTAAGGATGTGGGCAGTACTTGTCAACACAATCTTTTGAACTTCTCTGAGACATGGTTCTCCTGGGATATTATCTAGATGTTTCTGACATCCCTTTCTTATCATACCAAGGGCATCCACGATAACAGGAACAGTTCTCTTATTATTATTATTATTATTATTATTATTATTATTATTATTATTATTATTATTATAAAGGTGGTGAACTGGCAGAATTGTTAGCATGCTTAGCAGCATTTTGCCCATTGCTATGTTCTGAGTTCAAATTCTGCTGAGGTCGACTTTGCCTTTCATCCTTTCGTGGTTGATAAAATAAGTACCAGTTGAGTACTGGGGTCAATGTAATCAAACCCCCCCCCCCCCAATATCAGGATTTGTGCCTCTGGTAGATAGGATTATTATTATCACAATCCTGCAGAAGATTGCTTTCCTTAAGAGTCAGATGTGATTTCTTGTCTAGTTTGCATCCATTTGTGGCACTAAATTGGTAAATGGTAGAATATCTTGCATGATTTCACAAGTTTTCTTGTTTCTTTTGCCAAAGCAAAAAAAAAAAAAAATCACTGATAAATTAAAAAAAAAATAATAAAATAGAAAAGTTTTTGTTCTTTTTTGCTTGTTTGAGTTTAAATGTTCAGGTTTTCTTTAAAAAAAAAAAAAAGAATTGTTTTTAGTTTCTTGAATATGTGTAAGTTTTATTCCTGACGATAGATTCCAATAAGTTTGGCGGAGTTTAATGTTTGAATCGCTGTTTAGTTTTATAGTTTTAGTTTTTTGTATGTACACATGTATAACTATATACTGAACCATACATACTCATACTTAGACATACACACTCATATACATACCTATACACATTCCCATACGCAAACACATATATCTACGAGTCACTCACTCACACACACACACACACGCACACATATTTACACACAGCAGGCTTCTTTCAGTTTCGATCTACCAAATCCACTCACAAGGATTTTGTTGGCCAGACTATGGAAGATACTTGCCCAAAGTACCACGCAATGGAACTGAACCCAAAAGCATGTGGTTGAGAAGCCAACTTCTTGCCACACAGCCATGCCTGTCCAGTAACATTGACTAACCTTATCCTTTGACTATCTTGCCTCTCCCCTTTTTAAGTGTGTGTATGTGCTAATGTATGTGTGTACATTAACATTTTAGTCCCCGCCCACTTCTACGCCCATCCATACTTATGTACCTGCACGCACTCATTCACCCAGACACATTCACACACTCGCTCCCACACACCCATTGACCCACATGACCATACACCTCATACACACACATACATACACATAGATACACATAAATACACATAAATACACATACATCCATACATACACATACATACATACATGCTATGATCATAATTGTTGTCATAAACAGCAGTAAATTATTATTTGAAGCATTCACCTAAACAAGCCATATTCAAATTATGTGTGTACATACACACACACACACTTGTATATATACTCACACATGTATATGCATATACGCACATACATGTATATATGCACACACACACATATACACACGCACATATATACACACTTGCACACACACAGACACACACTTGTGTACACTTGTTAATTTATTATTAGTTAATGATTTTCATGTTTTTTTACATAGATTTTTTTATATGTATTTTTATGATGCATGTGTATACATACATATATATACATATATATATATATATATATATACATACATGCTGTTTGTGTTATCTGTATTATTGCACAACCTGCATGCTGCCTGCTTACAGCTTTTGCATGCTTCCAAAATTCTTAATTTTTTTTTTTTTATTATTTATCTCACAACACTTTTTTTCTTTTTTTAATAGCACTTGATTTGCTGTCAATTAATTTTCTTTTCTTTAGTTAATTAAGAGGACAAAAAAAAAAAAAACCCAACAATTTCAAACAAAACAACATTACTCTTTCTGACCACTCTGTGACTTATTAGCCCCGTGGTGGGGTTAGTTGCATAGTTATAATAATGATGGACTCGTGTTCGGCTTTTGCTGAATGATCTGCACAAATGATTTGTGTATAGGGATCAAATGTATGTACCGTACATTAGCTCATTCTCTCCATCAAATTCACATTACCTGAACAGGTGCATGGTGTGCCACACGTCAGGTGTCGAAGTGATCGTAAAGCAACGTGAGATGAAGTGTTTTGCTCAAGAACACAACACATCGCCCGGTCTATGAATTGAACCCACGACTGCTAGATCATGAGTGCAATGTTCTAACCACTAGACCATGCATCCTCTACAACAACAACAACAATAATAATAATAATAATAATAATAATGGTTTCAAATTTTGTCACAAGGGTATCAGTTTTTTTTGGGGGGGATGAGACGATTACATCAACCCCAGTGTTCCACTGGTACTTATTTTGTTGACCCCAAAAGGATGAAAGGCAAAGTTGACCTCAGTGGAATTTGAACTCAGAATGTAAGAATGGACGAAATGCTGCTAAGCATTTCATCCAGCATGTTAATAATTCTGCCAGTTAACTGGCTTAATAATAATAATTATAATAATAATAATTAATGATAATAATAATAATAATAATAATAATAATAATAATCCTTTGTACTATAAACTCTAGGTCTGAAATTCGGGGGGGAGGGGGTCTAGTTGATTACATTGACCTCAGTGCGTAACTGGTACTTATTTTATTGACCCTGAGAGGATCAAAAGCTATGTTGACCTTGGCTGAATTTGAACTCAGAATGTAAAGTCATATGAAATGATGCTAAGCATTTTATCTGGCATGGTAATGATTTTGCCAGCTTACCACAATGACGATGATAATAATAATAATAATAATAATGATAATAATCATCATCATCATCATCATCATCATCATCTAGTGGCGTTTCTTTATTTGCCGCACAATACATACAGAAATATTTACTTCTATATGTATGCATGCCTTTATACATAACGCATTTGTGAACACACACACATGTACACATAATGTAGTATATGTATATGTATGTGTACGTATAGATGTGTGTGTGTGTGAACTTAGTGTGGTTTAAATGTTTTGATATCAACTCACTTGAGACTGCTTTTGGTTCTGTGGTAGAAACTTTTTGTTTGAAAGAGATCAGTGTTAAAATTGTCCACCAAAACTTCACATTAATTTATGTTCCAAATATCACCTTTTTTTTTTTTTTTTTTTTTTTTTACTAAATCCTCTATAATTTTCGAAATTCATTAAAATGTGGCATGTAAAAAGCACCATTCAAAGATTGGGCCCCATGGAGGGAGTGACAGGTGACCGAGACCTTTGGCGATATACCATGCTTATGTAGACTTGTCAAGAACAAGTGGGACTGTAGTCGTGGCTGATGCTGGTCTCAGGTCAATGGCACCTGTGCAGGTGGCACATAAAAAGCATCCACTACACTCTCGGAGTGGTTGGCATTAGGAAGGGCATCCAGCTGTAGAAACCTTGCCAAATCAGATCGGAACCTTGTGCAGCTTGCCAGTTTTCAGTCAAACCATCCAACCCATGACAGCATGGAAAACAGACCTTAAATGATGATGATGATGTACAGACAGTGTGTTTGGTAGTTGGAAACTGAAAATAGCCCGTTATATATATGTACTTGTGTGCGTGTGTGTGTGTGTGTGTGTGTGTGTGTGTGTGTGTGTGTCTGTGCAGCCTTGGCGAGACATTACATGATGGTTGTAAATGAGCATCATTGTCATACAAGTGAGGTTGTTTGTTTCCAGGCCTCCACGAAAAGCAAGTCTGCCCCAGGGGAAAAAATATCACCTTGTTTGGAAATAGGTGAGGGTTGGCAACAGGAAGTGCATCTGGTTGGAGAAAATTTGGCCTCAATGAATTCCATGTGACCCATGCAAGCATGGAAAAGCGGATTAAAAGAAAATTGATGACAACGAGAGGATGACTGGAAAGTGAAGTTCACTCCATTGGAATTTGAACCCTGTGTGTGGAGAACCGAATAATATACTACAAGGCATCACATCCAGTGCTCTGATCATCATCATACATCAGTTTTCTATGGTATCATGGGTTGAATAGTTTGACCAGAGTTGGCAAGGGCCAGGGGATGCACCAGGTTCCATTATCTGTTTGGGCATGGTTTCTACAGCTGGATGCTTCTCCTAATACCAACCATTCTACAGAGTGTACTGGGTGCTTTTTATCTTATCCCAGTAAGGGAGCTTTTCACATAGGACCAGCACCGATGCTTTTTACGTGGCCCCTAACACAGCTGCTTTTTATGTGCTGCCAGCATGGGTGCTTTGTATGTGGTGCAGGAACAGGTGCTTTATGTGTGGCACCAACATGGGTGTCACATTATGTGGCACCAGCACGGGTACTTTTTATGCGGTACCAGCACCTGTGGCTTGCAAAACGAGGACCTTTCAGCTTAGAGAGCGAGTGGACCCGGGGGAAGTGAGCGTGTTGCCAGGCAAGAGGTCACAGTATGGTGGGGAGGATAGGGATAGCTGTCTTATTACAAAGGAGATACTTGACAACCCCAGAAGGACAAGGAAAGAGAGGAAGGTGTGTGTGTGTGTGTGTGTGAGAGAGAGAGAATTACTCACAGGAAACAGTGTGGGGGAGTATAAGTAGTATAGAGAGGGGATAGAGGGGCATGTTCCATAAGAGTGTGGGGGGGGGAATATTTAGAGCTAGCAAGTAATTTAAATAAATACATTGTTAATTACATGAAAAGCTGTTGGCACTGTTTGCAGAAATGTGTGTGAGTATGTGTGCAGGTGTGCACAAGTGTGTCTGTGTGTCCTCTAAATCTCGTTTACTGCTTGCATTTTGCTGGTTTTTCTTGTTGTTTATTAGTTTTCTTTAATAGCAACTGTGCTTCCTTTTATATATTTTTTTTTTGTATATCATATATTTTCTTTCTTTTGTTTTACTTAATTTCTTTTCTCTTTTTTCTTTCTTTCTCTCAAAATTTTTTTCAATTGTTCTTTGATCTGAAACCCTTTGAAAACATTGGTAAAGTTAAAAACAGTAAAATCCAAACACCCTTTTTTTTTTTTGTTTTGCAAAAACCATTTTTATTGGTTCTGGTGTTGTTACTTTTACTCTTTGTCGTGATTAAAAATAATATATATTTGTTTCTTATTTTTCTTTAATCAACAAATTATATAACAACAGGTGCAAATTCTTTAATCTCCATACTGTGGACTTTAGTTATGATTATTTACTGATTCAGACCATTTTAACCCCAACGTCAAAAAAAAAAAAATGGTCTTACTTCAGACCGATCAGAAAGTCTCACTGTAGTTGTTAGACCAGCAGCAATGTCTCTCTTAGAATGATATTCTGTAATCTTAAAAAAAGAAAATTGAAACAAAGGAATGAAACCGTTTATAATGTAGTCCAAGATAAACTATGTCTGCCAAAAAATAAAAAGATAAAAAATAAAAATAAAGATAAAAGATGAAATGGTTACAGCTGGAACCGCTTTGATCACATATCTAATGATCTAAGAGCTAAGCAATAAGAGTAACAGCAGCAGAGGGTTTGTGTGTGCATATGTATGTATGTGTGTGTGTGTGTGTGTGTGTGTGTGTGTGTGACACGCACATAATGCCAAACGCTATAAGGACTAAATTAGTGTTCAAGCTAGATAAAATTCTTAAGACCCAGTGTCTCAGTCATGGGAGGCATAAACCAGCAGAACAAGAGTTGACCATAAGAAACACACTGGTTGAGCTAAAGAATATATAGTAGTAGTCGTAATAGTAGTAGTATGGGGACATGCTGTAATAGTGTATCCCTGCATCCACCATTTGTTGGCAGTTCCCTATTACTCTCGGCAGACGACTCTTTTGCACCACTTGGGCAACAGCCCTCTCACCCGTGGCTCTGTTTGGGTAGTTTTGTTACTGGTGAGGGCCTCATGAAGTCTTTGAGCACAAATCCTACATCAACCACTTTTAGCCACCTTTTATAACATGCAAAGGAAACGTTGGGTCTATTCTTAAACCAGTTTAGGTTTAATGTTGCCGAGGGGCCATAATATGAATCCTTTAACTGTTGTAATACAGGAATATATTATCAGAAAAGGTTTGAGCTCGGAATTGGTGAAGTGATTGATCTTTCAGTGGATGAGTGGCCACCCAGCCTCATGGTTGTCAACTGCTCTTCCCTGTCATTGTCAATGTAACTCGTATTTCTTTTAGGGTTTACTTGTCTAAATCATTGGATGGCAGCCATGCTGGGGCACCACTTTGGAGGAATTTTGGTCAGAGAAATCAACTCCCCAATATTATTTTTTTCAAATTCCAATACTTATTCTGTTGGTCGTTTTTGCTGTACTGCTAAGTTAAGGGGACATAAACGAAAACTGGTGTGGGAGAAAGCGACTTACCTACTCACCTTGAAATTTCTGACTTTGTGCCAAATTTTCAAATCACATGATTATTATTATTATTATTATTATTATTATTATTATCATTATTATTATTATTATTATCATTATTATTATTATTATTATTATTATTATTATTATTATTATTATTATTATTTACTTTTAATCTGCATATTTGATGCAATCACTTGCCGAGACACACCCAGTGTCCTTGGGCGAGCGAAGGATAAAACATGGTACAGTATGACTGAAAGCTTGGGGAAGGGAAGTGGCAGGGGCAGTAGCAAAATATCTTCATGTAATACAACACAGAAATTTTAATTGATAAGGTTTTTCTAAGGATGTGGGCAGTACTTGTCAGCACAATCTTTTGGATTTCTCTGAGACATGGTTCTCCTGGGTTATTATCCAAATGCTTCTGACATCCCTTTCTTATCATACCTAGGGCACCCATAATAACAGGAACAGTTCTTGCTTTAAAATGCCACATCTTTTGTATTTCAATTAACAGGTCCTTATATTTACTTAATTTGTCAAATTCCTTTACATTATTATTATTATTATTATTATTATAATTTTATTATTACTCATAAGGTGGCGAGTTGGCAGAAGCGTTAGCATGCTGGACAAAATGCTTAGTGGTATTTCACCCGTCGCAATATTCTGAGTTCAAATTCCACTGAGGTTGACCTTGCCTTTCATCCTTTCGGGTTTGATAAATTAAGTACCAGTTAAACTCTGGGGTCAATGTTATCGACTAGTCCCCTCCCCCAAAATTTCAGGCCTTGTGACTTTAGTAGAAAGGATTATTATTATTATTATTATTATTATTGTGAGCAGGCCAAATCATTAGAGTGTCGAAAGCAATGCCTTGTGGCATGTCTTCAGAACTTACATTCTGAGTTCAAATACCGCTGCAGTTAACATTGCCTTTCATCTTTTTGGGGTTGATAAAGTAAATACCAGTTATGCCCTGGGTTTGATATAATTGACTGCCCCACCCCCAAATTTCAGGCCTTGTGCCTTTAGAAGAAAGGATGATTATTATTATTATTATCATTATTATTATTAAGGTGGTACATCCAAGTGCCAGGTATATCGGTCCCTTGTCATCTCGCCTGAACCTTTCTAATATATGCACAAGGCTTGAAATTTTGGTGGAGGGGTTCAGTCAATCACATCGACCCCAGTACTCGACTGGTACATACTTTATTGTCCCTGAAAGGATGGAAGGGAAAGTCAACTTCGGTGGAATTTGAACTCAGAACACAAAGGTAGATGAAATGCCGCTAAGCATTTTCCCCAGCATGCTTACCATTCTGCCAGCTTGCTGCCTTAAATAATAATAATAATAATAATAATAATAATAATAATAATAATAATAATAATAATAATAATATGTTGGTGCTCCAGTGTAAACACAGCTTTAAAGCTGAAACGCTTTAAAGAAATAATAATAATAATAATATTAATAATAATAATGATAATCAGGCACAAGGCCTGAAATTTTGGGGGAGAGGACTAGTCGATTATATTAACCCCAGTGTTTCGCTGGTACTTATTTTATCGATGAGTCAACCTCAGCAGAATTTGAACTCGGGACATAAAGGTGGCCGAAATACTGCTAAGCATTTCACACAGCATGCTAACGATTCTGCCAGCACACCACCTTTACAATAATAATAATAATAATAATGATAATGATAATAATAATAATAACGATGGAAAATCTATTTTGGGATCTTTTGCTTCTTTGATCTACTTTTTGCTTTTGTATTTGTTTTTTTTTTTGTATTTTATGTTTCTGTCGATTATAGAATGTTACATATTGATGTATTCTATCAACATAAATATTAAAGCTGTTGTTACACACCCACACACCCACACCCATCCACACACCCACCCACATACACGTGTGTTTGTGTGTGTGTATATATATATGTATGTATACATATATATGTACATATATATGTATGTACACATATACATATGTATGTATACATATATATATGCATATATGTATGCATGTGTGTGTGTATATATATCAATGTATTTTATTCTCTTGGCATAATTACTACCCTATTTGTTTTCACTAAAAATTGGAAAAATTGAATGAACTGTGCAGTTTGCTTGAAAGACAGCTGCGGTAAAATGTGAACGTGTGTATACATACATAGACATGTACACACACAACACACACACACACACATATAGATATATGTGCACATACAAACATACATGTATGTATATCTCTTTACAGGGGTCACTTGTTATATAATTGTGATTTATTTCAGGCAAGTAGAACTGCTGCTGCTGCTGCTACGAAGAAATTAGAAGAAATGATGGTTAAACTGGATCTCTTGGAGGACAGCCATGTTGTCATGGTAGATTCTTTGAACAATAAAGAGGCTGCTTATGAGAAACTCGTGGACGACTATCAAATTATCAAAGATCGTTTAACAGAGAAAATTTCCATCTTAGAAAAATTCCAACTTGAAAAGAACTCGTTAATTGAAAGCATTCAGTCGATGAATGAAGCAGAGTTAAATAGCCAAGCGGAATTAATGGATGTTGGTAAATTGTTAAGTGAATATAAAAACCAGATTGATGAATTAAAACAACAGAATCACCTGGCCAGAGAAGAAAATTCCTCAACAAACGAAGAAGAAATTGCTGTCTTACAAAAGAATTTCTCTGAAAAGGAAGCAAAACTGCAAGAGGCTGAAGACAAAATTCTTGATTACACCAACCGAATTACAGAACTCCAAGGAACAAATGAAAACCTCCAACATGAAAACCACAGTGTTTGTGACCAATATGAGAATTTGGTAAAATACAAAAATGATCTTGAAAACCAGTTAACAGCTTTGAAAGGAGATCTTCAGATTGTGGTTGAAGAACTGAAGCAAGCAAAGGAAGTGGTAGTAAATACCGAAACATTCAAACTTGAGTTGCAGGAAAAAGAAGCAGAATATTCTTCCTTATTGCAAAAATATACTGATTCTGCAGAAGTGGTAAGGTATCTTAAAGAGAAGGTCACGATGTTGGAATCATCCTCTGTCAAAGAATCCACTGATGCAGAAGGTTTAAAAGACGGCTCAGATTCTAACGTTTCTCTGAACGGTGCCGACCAGAAAGTTGACGAGGTCCACTTGGAGAATGCGAAAATGAAGTCAATGTTGGAACAGTTGCTGGAACAGAAGGAGATTGTGGAGTATGAGCTTCATGAATTGAAGGAAGAGACCGAATCTCAAAGAAACCTGTTGCTCAGCAAGACCGAACAGCTAAAAGAATGGGAAAACTTAATGAACATGATGAAGGAGGATAAAGAGAGGGCTTTGGTTGATTTGGAGGAGACGGAACAGCGAGAGCTTCATTGGCGGAACGAACTGGAATTTCTGATGAATTCATTGCATGAAGCATTGAACGAGAGGGACAGTCTACGTGAAGAGATGTTTAAATTGACCGAGAAGGACTGTTCTTCCATCGATGAAATTAACAGAATGAAAAAGAAAGTGGAAGAAATAATTAATGAGAAATGTCGTTTGGAAGCCGAGTTGGTCCATCTTGAGAATGTGTTGCAGAGAACACAGGCAGAGAAAGAGAATCTGGAGAGAGAGAAAGAGTCAATAACAGTTGTAATGCAGTTGGCTGAAGACCACGGGAGGGAAATGTCAGAAGAGAACAAGAATCTTAAGGCTTTTAGTGAAAAATTGTCCTGCGACAAAGAAGAACTCACCAGAACTTTGACAGCTGCCCAAGAAGAATTGGAGGAGTTAAAAGAAAGAGAGAAAGAAACGGCAGAGTCCACTGAGAATATATACTGTCTTGAAGAATCTCTGCGTAAAAGCAGGGAAGAAAGTGAAGCGATTGAGAAAGAGAAATTAAAGGCATTGAGTCAATGTAAAATAAAAGAGGAATATATCGAAGATTTGGAGAAAGCTCTATCAGAGAAAAGTAGTTATGTTCAGGAACTTGAGACCAAAATTATTGAATTGTCAAATTCTCTTTCTTCAATGAAAAGGAAATATGATGACATGAAACTAGAAAATGAAAAATCAGAACAAGTTTTGGAAGAAGCTTGGGTGGAGAAAAGTGAGACTCAGACAAGGTTGAAAGAGGGACTCTTGGAGAAGCAAAGCATTATTGATGATCTACAGAAGACTATCAGTAAGATGCACAGTGCCGCAACAGAAGAAATGAAAATGGTTTATTCAGATAACGATCATTACAGAGTTAAAAATAATGCTCTGAAAAATTCATTCCAGCAATTAGAAGAGCAGCTGAATGTGGTGACCGAAGAGAAAATGGAACTTGCAAATAGTTTGGAAGAGAAACACAGTTTGAATTCTATCTTGGAAGAAAAATTGACCCTTGCCTGTCAGCAGAAGGAAGTGTTGATGGAAGAGAAAGAGAAGCTCATTAAAACGGTGCAAGAGTATGCAGAATCTCTGGAGTGTTTAACTCAGGAAAAACAGGAACTTGTTGAATTGAGGGAAAAATTAAAACTCATTGAGATGAATAAGAAGAACATTGAAGATTCTGATAGTCATTCCAAAGAGATTTTGGAGAAATTTGAGTTTGAACTTCAGGAGAAAGACAAGAAAATGGAAGAACTTCAGGCTGAACTCTGCTCTGTGAGAGATGAAAATTCTAATATAGTTAAAGAAAACGATTGCCTCAAGAAAGATCTCGAAGAACATACTGCAAGAGTTGATTATTTAACCGATCAACTTTCAACGTTGGATCAATTGAAAAACAGCCTCCAACTGGTCCAAACTGCATTTGAGAATGAGAATGAGGAGCGGAAAAAACTGGAATCCAGTCAAGAGAAATTGGTAACCGAGAAAAAATTAATGTCTGAAGATTTTAGTGAAAAACTTGAACAGCTTAAGCAGGCATCAGATCAGCAGACGTCTGTGTTACGTGATGAAATGAACTCTTTGCAATCAGAACTTGTTGAAAAGGGAAAATCTTTTGATGAACTTTCTTTAGAGTTGAATGAGAAAACGGAATTATTGAAAGTAGCTGATGAAGAGATTGAACATTTAGAGAAACTGATAGATGAGAAAAATTTGGTAGTGGAAGATTTAAAGAAAGTCTTAAAAGAAAAATATGATTGTTTATCAGAACTTGAATCTAAACAGAAAGAACTTTGTACATTTAAAGAACAAATTAAAATATCTTCCGAAGAGGAATTGGTCAAATTAAGAACATGTCTTGAAACTTTAGAAGCCAAAACACGGGAAGATGCAGAAACAATAGGACAATTAAATACTCAACTTTCTACAGAAACAAAAGAGAAAGATTCTTTGAAGGAACAATTAGACAGAAATCTAACTGGAGAGGAAATACATCAAAAGAAACAGCAAGAACTTGAAATTTCTTTGAATGAAAGCATATCAAAGACAGCCTCTTTAGAAGAATCGGTAAACAATTTCAAAGAATTACTTGAAAAGAAAGAAATTCTGTTAGAAGAAAAGTCGCAGCTAATCACTACGTTAGAGAATGAAAAACATTCTCTGAAACAGCAGCTGACAGAGAACCAACATCTTGTTGAAGAAGGAACAAATTCTGTGAGGAATGTTAAAGAAGATCTTAATAATGAAATTTCTAAGTCTGAAAATCTTCGCTGTGAGTATGACGAAAAGCTGTCTCAGCTGAATGGAACCATAAAAGAACTGTCAGATAAGGTTTCCTGCTATGAAGGAGAAATCCAGAAATTGGAAAGTTCCAAGACTGAACAAGGATCTAACTTGGAATCAACAACAAGTTCTGTGAAAGATTTGAAAGAATTACTTGAAAAGAAAGAAATTCTGTTAGAAGAAAAGTCGCAGCTTATCACTACATTAGAGAATGAAAGAGATTCTCTGAAACAGCAGCTGACAGAGAACCAACATCTTGTTGAAGAAGGAACAAATTCTGTGAGGAATGTTAAAGAAGATCTTAATAATGAAATTTCTAAATCTGAAAATCTTCGTTGTGAGTATGACGAAAAACTGTCTCAGCTTAATGGAACCATAGTAGAACTGTCAGATAAAGTTTCCTGCTATGAAGGAGAAATCCAGAAATTGGAAAGTTCCAAGACCGAACAAGTATCCAACTTGGAATCAACAATAAGTGCACTGAGAGAACAAGTAGAATGTTTGAGTTCAGATATTAAGACTGTCAAAGAAGAAGAGAAGCTGAAACAAGCTAGTGTAAGTATTGCAGTAATCCACCATGAGATGATCGTGTTGCTGTTATGTTTAAATCTAAATGAAATTGTTGGAGTCCATTGAAGGACTCTTATGTTGATGTCAGTATTAACTGTGAGATGATGATGATGATGGTGGTGGTTGTGGTGGTGACTCTTGATGAGTTGAGTCTGTGGCCCAGCTTCAGTTCCTTGTGGCCATGTTGCTTCCGATGTTTTTCTTGTGTATCTTCATGATGGCTTGACTGCTGTAACCTCATATTCTCTCTCTCTCATTCTCATTTATAATAAGTTATACAGTTTTATACTTAATTTCATTGCAGTTCTTGGATGGATGGATGGTATATTCATTAATGTTCTGTGACTATGCTTTTGATAAAATTCAAGCAAAGTTGCTTCCAATGTAATCCTCCCCTACTCCCCCCCCCCACAAAAAAACAAACAAACAAAAAACAAACAACTAATTTGCATATGTCTATATGAAGTGAAAATTGTTTTTAGTAAAAATAGTCATTTAAGCTACAAAGGTTTTTGTTTTTGCTTTCAGAATTAATAGAAAGAAATGAAATGTTAATCAATAAATCAAAATTTTTTGACTTACATGGAGATAAACCATAAATATAATTCTTGCACATGAGCATATACATATGTGCGTAGAATTTCTTGAGTTCTTGTGTCTAGAAGTTATCAGATCAAATATCTGGAGAAACCAAAGAGCTGCATATATTTGGTTCATGTTCTGTAGCTCCTTAGTTTTTGAGATGGGTATTTATAGTCAGACTAGTTGTACTGCTAGGTACTTTGGGGGAGAATATACACACATACATACATACATACACACATGCACATACATATATATACGCACACACACATATATACACACATACATACATATATACATATATGCACATATATACATATACATACATACATGCACATACATATACACACACATATATACATATACACACATATATACATATACATACATACATACACATACATATATATACACACACACATATACACACATACACACACATATACATATACACACATACATGTATACACACATACATACATACATACATATATATATATATATATATATATATATATATATATATATATTTCTAGATTGACACAGCACCACCTTACTTGGTGTTGAACATGTCCACATCCTTAGGTGAATGGAGCCAAATCGGCGAAAATTTGACAGATTTAAATTTTAAAAAAATAGAGATTCGAGGTGAGAATATTCAAGCCTCCATTGGTAGTTCAGGCCCCATGAATTCTGTGACTAACACACACACACACATATATATAATGTCATTTTTCTTACCTGAATTTCATTTATGCAAATTAGTTTGGTCATTAGTGTATTCTGTTCTTTTTTGCCTATGTCTAAGTATTTCATTTACTGATGACAGCTTTTTAGGTAGAAACAGGTGTCCACAGCTATTCTGTTGTTTTCTTGATACTTGAGATTATCTCCCCTTCTCATTAAGAGTCTCAGAAGGTCTACCTTCTCTGGAAGTGAAGCTAATTTTAATAAATCATCAGTTTGTCTTGTATGTTATTTAGTATACCTTTATTCATCTTTGTTGCTCAGCTGCATGTCACTGACCACTCAGAGTTATTTCTCTTCGCACATTTTCATTCCATTTCATTTCATATGTATATATATATATATATATATATATATATATATATATATATATATATATATATATATCTATGATTAGTGCTTCAACCACAGGTGGAAGTCAGTGTAGCAAGTGACTGACTCTATCAAAATAATATATATATTTGCATATGTGTGTGTGTGTGTGTGTGTGTATATATATATATATATATATATATATATATAGGTATATATATAGGTATATATATAGGTATATATATAGGTATATATATATATGCTTATGTCTTATAGCTGTCAAGTATATGTTTGTACAGAAATGTTTGTGTATTGTAGATATAGTTTATATGTATACATCTACGCACACGCATGTGTGTGTCTGCGTGGATGTATATAGATGCGAGTATATATGAATGTCTTAATTATCATTCATTTTTGTTTTTTTATTGTGTGTGTTTTTGCTGCCATGTGATTTCCCTTTCATTGCTTATGATATGTTCTGATCTCCACGACCGTCCTTCAGCTGATCAGTTTGTCCCTTTTTGCCTGTATCTTGCCAGCATGTTCACCTTTCACCAATTTTCTTCCAGTCTCTCTCATCCTTGCATTCTCATTTAGTTGAATGCTTTATTTGTGTGTGGCACCCCCCCCTCTTTGTGTTACTCCTTTCTGCCTTTCTTTCTCTCTCTCTCTCTCTCTCTCTTTGCTAGAATGTTTCATTATTTGCTTCTGACCACCAGAATGTAAAATACGTTGTCCTCCCTGCAACAACTTTTTCAGCTATTTTTGTATGTTAAACTGCTGCCTGTTTTGTTCTAGTTGTTCGTATCGATCTGTAAGATGCTTTGCTGTGATATTATACAGACAGCTCAAAAAAAAAAAAGAACAACAACAAAAAATAACGATATTCTTTGTTTTATTTGTTTTTAATTTTTGTTTTGTATCTGTTAAAAATTACCTCTTTCAATACACACACGCATGCATGTGCGCACACACAGAGTGGAACCTTAGCAAATTTTAATTCATTGTTGAAAGGTGTTTATCACCCGAAATGTTTGTAAACTAAAACTACTTTTCCTCATCAGAAATTTAAGAGAAGCCACAGCAAATTTGAGCTGAGATGTCCGCTTTGCAAAAGCTAGATAGCAACTGATGATTTCCTGCTGAAACTCTCAGCTTGTTGCCAACTGTTGTTGATGGCTTGTGTGTTCATTACTCGAGACACCATCTGTCACCTGAGATGTTTTAGGTTTTGAAAAATTGTTTGCAAACCAATTTGTTCATGATGGGAGGTTGTCATAAACTGAGCTTCCATTGTGTACATGTGTGTGTGTGTGTGTGTGTGTATATATATATATATATATATATATATATACACACACACACACACACACATATATATATATTATCATTAAATCATAAATCCGAAAGAGAAGCTTATTCGAAGTTAGAGTAATTAGATAAAGATAGTTATGGTCAGTCTGTGTGGTGACCCAGTGTTTCATGTCCATAAAGCACTTAGCTTTAGAGCATTTCTTCAATCTCTAATCGCCTGGTGGCCTCATAATCATCATCATTTAGTGTCCATTTTCCATGCTGGCATGAGTTAGATGGTTCGACTGGAACTGGTCACAGAGAGAGAGAGAGAGAAAGAAAGAGAGTAAAAAACAAGTCCCCCCCCCCCCCCACATAAATTGAAGTATAAAGTAGAGAAGTGAAAATGAACTTGGAGTCTTTAAGAAGATTTATTTACATTAGCACAACTTGTTTTACAATTTCATGGTTTTCAAAAGTAGTGTCAGATAGCATGACAGTTTATATCATTGCTCGGTGTCCCTCCACCTCAAACTACTTTTTGAATTGTAAAATGAAATTGTGAAAACAGTTACAATATTGTAAATAAATCTTCTTAAAAACTCCAAGTGCGTTTTCAACTTCATGTCTTTGTACGCATGCATGCACACACTGACAGAAAGAGTGCATTAAAATTGCATTGGGCAGTGGAAAATTCAACATTTTAGACCAAGTCCTCCTTCAAGGAAAAGTTGATAGGAATGAAGTTCAGAAGGACAGTAGAGTTTTACATCCTTTATATTTAAGAGACTGGCTGCAACTTTTTCTTGAAGGAGGGCTCTATCCAAAATGCTGGATTTTTCATTCCTCACAATAATTTCACCGTACTCTTTCTGTTCATTTTTCTAATAATGCAAGTCTTGTGATGGAGACCACCACTAGCCTCTTTTGATTGTATTTTATCTTTTATCTATTTATCATCATCAAGATTTAACGCCTGTTTTTACATGCTGGCATGGGTTGGATGGCTTGACAGGAACTGGCAAGGCCAGGGGGCCACACCAGGTTCCATAGTCTGCTTTGGTTTAGTTTCTACAACTGGAATCCCCTTGAGTTTGTTCTCAGAGCTGGTCTTCATCCGAAGACTGCTTTCAGCAATTGACTTAAAACATAACTGAGTATTTAATATGAAAATTTAAACTTGGTTAAGCATTCGCTCTTTCCTGCCCTAGCATTAAACCATTTAGTCCTTTAGTACACACATTCACACACACTGACTGACAAATAGCTTAACACTCTCAACGGCAATTGGATTAGTTTGGTGTCAGTTGCTCTTTAATAATACATTAATTCTTATTGTGTTCAAACTTCTTTTTTTTCTGGCTAAACTAATTATATTTCCATGTGTCTAATAATAATATCAATAACAATAGTGATTACTGTTTAATAATTAACCACCACAGCAGTAGTAATAATAATAATAGTAATAATAAGCTATTTACCTGCAGGCTTTTTGTTGTTGTCTCTAATCTTTTGTGTTATTTACCGCTGCTGCTGCTGATTCAGGATCCATTTTGGTTGTTGGCAAAAATCTAATGAAATGAGAGAGATAATAAGTTTGGCTAATTAAACAACGAAGAAAACCCACTGGAAGTTTTTGACTGTGTCCCTTAAATCTGGGACTACTGGAGAACGAATTAGGAACTTATAAATAAGTCCCTTAACTCTAAGGCCACTGGACTAGCAGCCGAGGGTTTGTGATCCAATCCCTTAACTCTGTGGTTGCTGGATTAGTAGGTGGGAGTCTATGATCCAATCCCTTAACTCTAGGGTCACTGGATTAGCAGCTGGGGGTTTGTATCTGAGACTAAGCTCCTTAACTTTTTTGATACCAACCCACCAGAGACTGCCCCTTGTCCTATGGTTCAAACTCCATGTGTTAAAGCGATCTTAAAACCTTCCATCAGGAATTTTTTGTAAATTTAAGGTCTAAATACCATATTAATTAATAACAAACTTATTTTACTAAATTCTTCATTATTTTCAAAATTAATTGAAACAAACAAAGTGCATTTCAACAGAAAATATGGTAACAAAAAGATTATTATTATTATTATTATCATCATTATCACTGCGATGATGATGATGATGATGATGATGATAGCAAGCTGGCTGAAGCATTAGAATGTTGGAAAAATATTTAAAAAAATCCTTGCTGTATTTGTTCTAGTTCTTTACATTGTGAGTTCAAATCCTGCCGGGTTCAACTTTGCATTTTATCTTTTTAGAGTCTATAAAATAAAACACCAGTCATCGTTATTTTTTAATTCTGTCTTCCATTCTGCCACAGATTGGATGGTTTGACAGAGTGTGACAAGCCAGAGGACTGTGCCAAGTCCCAGTATCTGCTTTGACTTGGTTTCTATGGCTGGATGCCCTTGCTGACACCAACTCATTTCCAGAGTGTACCAGGTGATTTTCTTATGGTACCAAGTCTAGAGAGATTGAATTGTCTTCAGACAGGACCATATGTACCCCACAGCCCTACACTTTCTTTAATTGATTTACCAATCATTTTACAAAGTGTACTGGGTGCTTTTGTCTTGGTACCAAACATGTCCCACGCCTTGGGTTAGCTGTCTTTCGTGTCATAACCAGTAAATAAAAAGGTATTTCCTTCAGTTTCAATGATGACTATTCAGTTGTTTGATCTCAGCTGATTTATCTGCCCATTGAATTAGCATGTGAGTGGCTGAGTATTCCACAGACACTTGTGGTGTACCCTTTGTGTAATTCTCTGGCAGGAACCACATGACACTGTGCAATAGAAGGCTGGACCTTTAATTTCCAGATACAACCCCTCTAATGTGATTCACCTAACTTCCATCTACCCTGATTCATTCACAAGGCTTAGATAAAACCAAAGCTGTTGTAAATGTCCTGTGCCCAAGATGCCACACTGCAGAACTGAACCTAGGACCTTATGGTAGCAAAACAAACTTCTTAACCATTTAGCCATGCTGTTTCCATAGAAACCAGTTTAAGACAACTAAATAGACCGGTCCTCTGTTATGTTTAGTTAATGTGTATTTAGGTTAATGTTTAACAAATAGTTACTGTTATTCAAAATAATGAAAGATGAAGACATCGTTATGTGTCAATGTTTGCGGCATTAATTAGCTTTTGAATATCAGCTGTTGTATGAAGTGTTATTCCATTGAACCAATCATTAGTTCGAGATGATGTTGGTATTTGCTTTACTGCTGAGTAGACTTTAGAACCGGTTTGTTGTGCTTTGCTTTTGATTTATTAGTTAGAAATTGATTTTTAAAAATTTATTTCTTTATTTGTGATGTCAGTCAACATAGACAGATGTTTCTGTGTCTTAGGAAAACATTAGCATAAAACGTGTTCTATCTTTAGTATAAAACTTGTTCTACCTTTAGCATAAAACTTGTTCTACCTTTAGTATAAAACTTGTTCTACCTTTAGTATAAAACTTGTTCTACCTTTAGTATAAAACTTGTTCTACTTTTAGTGTAAAACTTGTTCTACCTTTAGTATAAAACTTATTCTACTTTTAGTGTAAAACTTGTTCTACCATTAGTATAAAACTTGTTCTACCTTTAGTATAAAACTTGTTCTACCTTTGGTATAAAACTTGTTCTATCTTTGGTATAAAACTTGTTCTATCTTTGGTATAAAACTTGTTCTATCTTTGGTATAAAACTTGTTCTATCTTTGGTATAAAACTTGTTCTATCTTTGGTATAAAACTTGTTCTATCTTTGGTATAAAACTTGTTCTATCTTTGGTATAAAACTTGTTCTATCTTTGGTATAAAACTTGTTCTATCTTTGGTATAAAACTTGTTCTATCTTTGGTATAAAACTTGTTCTATCTTTGGTATAAAACTTGTTCTATCTTTGGTATAAAACTTGTTCTATCTTTAGTAAATTCACAAGTTCTGCGGACACTTGTTGGTCTTGTTTCCTATAAATCTTGTTTAGTGTCAATTCAGAAGGTGCCTGACCGCTTGGTTAGAGTGCTGCAGTTACGATCGTAGACCAGATGGAGTGATTCTTGGACTGGGCAGCACCTGAGCAAAACACATTCCATGTTGCTCCAGTCCACTCAACTATAAAAGAGCAACTCTGTGATAGACTAGCGTCCCATCCAGGGGGAATGTTATGATCTTGGTCACTTAGACTCTATGGAAATGGGGTAATTGGCCAGGTGAGTCTTAGGACTCAACAGAGAACTGCCCAATAATGTCGAGTAAACCCACAAGCAGGAGAGATGCTTGTAGGTCTTGTTTCCTATACAGCTTTTTCCATCTCTAGCAAACCCACAAGGAATACAGACCCTTTTCTTTTTAATATTGTTCCCTTAACCTTGGACCATAAGCGCCAGAGTGGCTGTGTGGTAAGAAGCTTGCTTCCCAACCACATGGTTCCAGGTTCAGTCCCACTGCTTGGCACCTTGAGCAAGTGTCTTCTACTATAGCCTCGGGCCAACCAAAGCCTTGTGAGTGGATTTTGTAGATGGATACTGAAAAAAGCCCATTGTGTGTTTGTGTTTGTATCCCCCACCATCGCTTGACAACCAATGTTGGTGTGTTTACATCCCCTTAACTTAGCTGTTTGGCAAAAGAGACTGATAGAATAAGCACTAAGCTTACAAAGAATTAATCTTGGGGGTCGATTTGTTTGACTAAAGGCGGTGCTCCAGTATGGCCACAGTCAAATGACTGAAACAAATAAAAGGATAAAAAGGATAACCCTTGTGTTACCATATTGGTACACTTCCTTTGTTTCAATTAATCATGAGCGTTGGGCCTCATGGATGCAATGACAAAAGACAGAGACCTCTGGCATATTGCCCTGCTTGAGAAGAAGACCCATCAAGCCAAGTGAAATCGTAGTTGTGGCTGATACTGGTGTCACGCAACTGGCACCAGGATTTGAACTCAAAGCAATGAAAGTTGGAACAAATACCACAAGGCATTTGTCTGATATTAATAATTCTTCCTTTTCTTGTGAGCGCTAAAATAGCCACAGGTACCTGTTGAGTACTGGAGTTGATATATCCAACTTAGCTACTCCCCTAAAATGATTTGTCTCGTTCCAAAATTATTATTATTATTATTATTATTATTATTATTATTATTATTATTATTATTATTATTATTATTATTATTGTTATTGTTATTCTGGGCAAAATGTTTAGCTGTATCTTGTCTGTTTTTACATTCTGAGTTCAAATCCTGCCAAGATCAACTTTGCCTTTCATCATTTCGATGTCAATAGAATAAGTACCAGTTAAGTACTGGGGGTTGTAATCAACTTATCCCCCCCCCAAATACTGGCCTTTTGCCAAAATTAAGTCATTATTATTATTATTATTATTATTGATTGTATAAGAAAATGAAATGTTGTAAATAAATATTCTTTAGGCTAAGTTTTCGAAACTGAGGTGTCTGTAATATTTAAATCATATCGAAGGATAATTTCCTTTTTTTAGGCTGTTGAAAACATGGATGAGAAATTGTCTTCATTAAAAGAGTCTTTGAAAGAGAAAGATGATTTGAACACCAAACTAAAGGCACTTGCTGTGAAAAGCAAAAAACAAGTGGAAGAGTTAAAGCATCAGGTATGTGGAATGAAAACCATAATTTCTGTTGAATAAGTTCTAATACAGATACCATCCTTGATGTGCAGGTAAGAAGTTTGATTCCAAACGACATGGTTTAGAGGAGAAGCTGTCCAAAATGTAGAAGAGTTTTAAGACAGAAGATCTGATCCCAAATATTGTCTTTTTGAATATGTTGCTCTCTCTTAGACTTAGGAATTCCAAGAGACCATTATTTAGCTGATATATTGTAACTGAGACATATTCCTAGATAAAGAGGAAATGAGTTTTCTTTAAGTTTAGAAAAGAATGGTTTCTGAAGGTTATAGTGTGTGGGTGCTGTAAAGGTAGTAGTAGTTAGTGGTTAGTTTACATTGTATTGTTATGACTCCTGTTGTGTTACAGTGTGTAACACTGGGCAGTGATGTGTGTGTGTGTGTGGTGAAACAATGTAGAAGATAGTCTTATGGACTTATCAGTCTATTCTATGCCATTTTGACTGAATTGTCAGTGAGGTTATACTTTGCTGATGATGCAAAAATAAGGCAGAAACACGTCTAGCCCCATAGAATTTAAACTGGCCATATCTGGCCAAAATATTTTACCTGTTTTATCTTCATAACAGCTAGATCCAGCCTCTCACACCTAGCCTACAATGTCATTCTAAAAATATAGTCACATCGTTGAAATGTTGAAGCTACAAGACAAAGCATGATTAATTCAAAATAATGTGAATAAATAAGGATTACCTTTGACAGAATAATCTGAATGCTAAAGGGCTAGGGGTGTCTTTCCTGTAGAGGATCTGAGCACAATGTGGCCCTCAGTCCATGCATGTTCTACTTTAGTTAACTTCAGTGCTTGTAATGTCATTACAAGAACAACAACAACAGAAAAAAAGAAAGAAAATAGTTAAATATTTTCATTGGTGTTTGTTTTTTTTTTTTCTGGTTAATTTACAGATGGAAAAGTTGAAAGAAGAGAAACTAGCCATGGAGAAGAAAATGAAGGTTTCTTATGAAAAGCTGTGTCGAGTTGAGAACCAAAATATCGAGTCTGGAATACTTTCCACAAATTATGCAGTAAGTTTCTGTGTTTAGCAACATAGTATATTGTTTCTTTTTTATATATATATATATATATATTTTTTTTTATCTCTTGTGATGCAACAGGTGACCTCGGAAGTACATAGTTGCTGGCCCTCGATTTAAACATGGGTTTTGTCGTTTCACAAACTGCAAGAGGTCCTCCCTAATGCCAGTAGCATGCAATAAGCACAACTACATGCTATAAAGTGTTTGGTGTTAGGAAAGGCATCCAGTCATTGAAATCCTGCCAGAGCAGACCCTGGGGCACAAAGCAGTCCTTGGACCCATCAGATTCTGTCAAACTGTCCAACCCATTCCAGGATGGAACACAGATGTTCGGTGATGATGATGATATTTCAGTTCACTTCATATTCTTGCTTGATGAGGCTGGGGTCATCTCAAGTTAGTGGTCCCAAAAATGTCACCATGTCCACCAATGCTCTCTGTTGGTGACCCCATGCTGTTGAGCTTCTGGAGATCTTCTTCAATCACTCCCAGCAATCTAGTGTGGGACCTGCCATGAGGCCTCTTCCAGCCCACAACTGCTGTGTCCAATGAGAGTAAAGCCCTGGTAGGATGATCTAGCGGGAGACATACCAGCGCATGCGACGATGAGGATGAGGAGGATGAGGATGAAGTTATGAGGTTTTCTTCTCTTCAGTTTCCTGTTCTTTTCACCGTTTATGGAGGTCAATCAGAAATGTATTTCGGACCCTGAGGTCATTATTTGTCATTAAGTTTCCCAGGTTTCAAAGTGAAATGAAATTATTATAACTATAGCATAGTCGTAGGCGTGGCTGTGTGGTAAGTAGCTTACTTATCAACCACATGGTTCCAGGTTCAGTCCCACTGCATGGCATCTTGGGCAAGTGTCTTCTAGTATAGCCTTGAGCCGACCAAAGCCTTGTGAGTGGATTTTGTAGATGGAAACTGAAAGAAGGCCGGTGTGTATATGTATATATATATATATATATAATATGTATGTGTGTATGTTTGTGTGCTTGTGTTTGTCCTGTCACTATCGCTTGACAATTGATGTTGGTGTATTTACAACCCCGTAACTTAGCGGTTCGACGAAGAGGCCAGAAGCTAGTAACTGACTCATCGGACTCCAACGAAAGTTTAAGATCACTCACACCAACATTTTCATCCTGCCAAAGTTCATGTCCAGAATTGAACCCATGACATTATAACTGGACTCAATGTCCTAACCACTTGGCCACTTCACACGTGCATGTGTGCACACACACGCACTCACACACACACACACACACACACACATTAATTGCAGAGTTTGTGATTTAGATATTGTTTTCTTGTTTCCATAGGTTGAACATAGTTCCAAGGTAATTAGGGCGATTATTTTTCTACCTTTTGGCTTTTTTTTTTCTAACAATGTGGGCTATAATAATACAATGTCATCGTCTTGGTTCCTTTGCTTTGGGTTTCATTAAACTCATTGTGGTGGTCTTTGGATGGCACATTCCATAAAGACTGCCAGATTTTTATCTGTTTTGCTTTGCGTCTTAGTAACATACCTCTGTTTGTCTGTCTCTCTTTCTCTCTCTGTCTCTGCCCCCTCCTTCTGTATTTATATGTCTCTCTATAACACTCTGTCCGTCTCTTTCTATCTCTCTCTCTGTTTCTTAGTCTCTCTATCTCTCTTTACATTCATTTATCTGTCCATCTGTCTCTGCCTGTCACTCTCTTTCAATCTGACTGTGTCTGCACACAGGAGCTCATCCAACAACTGATGAACAGGGCCTTGGGTTTAATCCAGAAGGCTATGTGAAGCTGCTAGAGACTGCAGTCTGACCCTAGAGCAACCCTGGCTGGAGATGGTCGCTGCAGGAAGGCCATATGTGTGGCAGCAGGATTCACCTCTTTGCCATACCGCCAAAAAGAACCAGAAATGGTTGTCAGAAAATTTCTATGGTGAGCAAGATGGAGGTGTTTGAAGATCCGAGACAGTGAGGAATGCATGTTCCAGGTTCTGGGGCTGTCTTTGAGGCAGTGGTGGAAGCTGAGTGCAGCTCCTTTGAATAGACTGTTATCTCCCAGCCATAATTCAGTTTTGATAGTTTTTGACTTCATTTTTGAATGGGATATTGTTTTTTTTCTTTTTAATCTTTCATGCAAACTGTCAAAGTTGGTCCAAACACCTTGTCTACCAAACTATTTTTTGTTGAGGTATGTCATGCTTGAAACTACGTTTAGTTGAGACATGTCAAGTTTATTGAAGCAATGTGACTTGCAGAAAGTGCCAATTCTGTTTTGGTAGTTTTTATTCTTAACATCATTACTGGAATAATCCTAAAATTTAATTTCACAGTTAAATGGTTAAGAATTTGGAAGGAGATAGGAAGCAATCAATTTTCTCCTTATTAATCTGGTGTTTGGAACTTAATTTTGAAATGGTCTTACATAAAATCATAATAGGAAATATTTATTACAAATATTGTCTCCCTCTCATTATACCCTCTCATCATTGTCTTTCTTTCTCTCTCATCAGACCCTGCCATTACCGTTTCTTCCCTTTTTCTTTCTAGCCCTATCTCCCTTTACTTCTGCCTGTTTGCTTCAAACTCTAATTTCTCTCTTTCGCCTGACTTCATCTTCTGCTGTTGCATATTTGTAATCTCCGACATCTAAAACCTAGGAATCCAAAGAAATTTTTTCAAAAAAATGCATTTTTGAAGATGAGGCGCGAAACTGCATTGGCCCCACAAATTATCCACAGAAATTAGAAGCAGCACAAGCTCCCATGTAAATGTTCTGAGAATAAAAGCAATGTTGACCTTTTTTTTTTGTGATTATCTTTTCAGTGTCTGCAGCAAGAATATGACAAGTTGCATGACAATTGGGAAGATGAGAAGGAAAAATGTCAGAAACTTGAGAAGGACTTGCAGCAGACCGTGTCCGAGCTGACGGATCTCAAATTGAAGCATATCAGCTTGAAAGAGGACAAGGATAAGGTCAACCAGCAGTTGGAGGCCATGTTGGCTGAGAATAAGGTAAGGCATGCAAATAACTTCCAAGTTCTTCATCATCGTTAGCATCATCATCATCATAGCCATCAACTTCATCGCTGTTGTCGTCATAGTCATTGTTATTACATCATAACCATCACCGTAACTATCATTATTGTCATCACTACCAACCCATCACCACCACCACCACCACCACCTATAATCATGTCCACTGTTGTTGGTGGCGACAGTGGTGGCACCAGCCCATTGTCACCACCATGACCCATTGTCATCATCATTATATACATTATCCTCCTATCTATGATCATCATTGGCATTGTCATCATTACCACCACCACCACCATAAACACTCATTATTATTACCATCGTTATCTGTAACATCATGTACATCACTGTCTCATTTTTCTTTGTCATTGTCCTGCTGCTCCTCTTCCTCCTCCTCACTCCTCATCTTCATCATTATCATCACCAATTTGCTGTCTTTTAGACACACATCAAACAGTGTCTGGTCTAATGTATTTTTGCTAAACAAATGCCAACATTTTCGTGTTTCAGTCTTTAGAAAACCAAATCAGTGAAATAAACTCCAAAGTGAATCTTCTGGAGAAAGACAAAGATTCTCAGAGGATTCAAAAGGAGGAAATCTTGAAAGAGAAAACTGAGGTAATCGATTTATATTTAGCATTAACCTAGTCATTACCTCTTTGTCTCTACATCTGTTTCGCTGGTGTTTTTTGTTTGTGGTGTCTTCTGTCTTTTGGTTTGTAGTCTTCTTAAGTGTGTTCCTCTTTTTCTCTTTCTGCTCTTGGATTGTCTTTCTTGAAGGAGCCTTTGTGCTGTCACTTGACCTGCTGGAAATAACAACCAATTTTCCCTCAAATCACATCCTACCATTTTAACCATTTAGCATTTAGTCTGGCCATATCTGGCCTAAATATTCTACCTGTTTTATGTTAAAACTGATCAGATCCAACATCTCACACCTACCCTACAATGTCATTCTAAAAATATACAAACATGCCATTGAAATCTCAAAGCTACGAAATAACGTGTGATTAATTCAAGACAATGTGAATAAATAAATAATACATTTCGTTAGAAAATCTGAATGCTAAAGTGTTAAACAATCTGAGAAAAAGAAGATACAAGTGCAGGCATGGCTGTATGGTTGAGAAGTTCACTTTGCAGCCTCATGGTTTCAGGTTCAGTCCTACTGCACAGCACCTTGAGCTAGTGTCTTCTACTACTGTCTTGGGCTGACCAAAGCCTTGTGAGTAAACTTGGTCGAGTGAAACTGTATAGAAGTATTTTATGGCCTTGGAAACCCCAGCATTTGAATGCAGGAAACCCTGGCATTCGGATGCAGGAAACCCCGACATTTGGATGCAGGGAACCCTGACATTCGGATGCAGGGAACTTCGACATTTGGATGCAGGAAACCCTGGCATCTGGATGCAGGAAACCCTGGCATCTGGATGCAGGAAACCCTGGCATCTGGATGCAGGAAATCCTGGCATTCGAATGCAGGAAACTTTAACATTCGGATGCAGGAAACTCCAGCATTTGGATGCGGGAAACCTTGGCATTCGGATGCAGTTTTAATAAAATAAAATATAAAGTGGGATTTCCGTGAAAGCATATCAGACGATGTGTGACATTGTATTTGGTCCTTATGTCTGGAACAAGGTGTTTAGAATATGTGTGTTGTAAATTGAAGGAAAGGGTGAAGGGTGTTGCTGTCTCTATCAGAGTCTGTGTTGTTTGCTGTTGTGGTCTGAGATGAAATACTCAGCAAAAAGAACCTGGTTGCTTTTCTCTAGATTGCTGCCAAAGTCCTGGAACTTGAAAATCAACTGGAAGCTGTTAACGCAGAGAAGTCTAAGTCACTTAACAAACTCCAAGAACAATTGCAGACGGCTAAAATAGTAAGTTCTATTATTTTTGTACAGTTTGTATTTTAAAATCTCTGTTTGTATCATCACCACCATCATTATTCTGATGTCCTTTTTTTTTCCATTCTTGCATGGGTGGGTATGTATGTATGTATGTATGTATGTATGTATGTATGTATGTATGTATGTATGTATGTATGTATGTAATGTTTCACTGCTAATTTTCGCATTTGTCTGCTACAATTTCAGGAAGCTACTCAGAACAGTATGATGGATCTGGAAATTGCAGATTACGAACGCACTGTCAAATCTATTCAAGACCAACTTGGTGAAAAGGAGAGCAAAATCACCGAACTCACAAATGATGTCAAACATTGTGAAGAACGCATTAAAACTCTACAAAAAGAAGTTGGTTAGTTGGTTTTTTTTTAATTAATACTTTCCCAGTAATTCTGCTCTAATGACCTATCTATTCTCATTGACTAATCTTTTTTTACTTTGGCCAAATTTTAACATTAATGTTCCACTGTTTGATAAAGGCACCTGTCCTCATTTCTGTATGGAATATCAGGAATGGTAAGGCGTTGGTTCTGTTGTGCAATTGAGTATCAGAGACCTCTCTGAGGCACTGGTTCTATTATTTTGTGAATTCAACTGGAATAGAATTCATTATTCATTTCTTTGAGTTTAATTAACTCTTTCGTTTCCATATTTCTGTTGAGATGCTCTCTGCTTTTTTCAATTAATTTTAATTATGACAAAGAATTTAGTAAAATAGCTTAGTTATCATTCAGCTAGTGTTAGGAACATAAATTGTGACTAAGGTTTGGTGGAAGATTTTAATTCAGAACTTATGAAAATAAGACATTTGTACTACAGAGCCAGAGGTGCTTTCAGCCAGGTTGATATCAAAAGGGTTAAATAAGTTCTAGACATGTAATAGAGCTGATTGTATACACCTAACTCGTTTCCATGTGTATAGGGAGTTTGTTGTGTAATTAAAGTAAACCGCTATTATTATTATTATTATTATTATTATTATTATTATTATTGCTCCGTTGGATGTGTAATGTCAATGTGAATACCCGTCAGAGTGTAAGTATCTTGAGAGAAAAGCTGAACATTAGAAGCATCAGTTGTGGTGTGCAAGAGAGACGATTGCGCTGGTATGGACATGTGGTGAGAATGGATGAGGATAGCTGCGTGAAAAAGTGCCACACCCTAACAGTTGAGGGAATCCGTGGAAGAGGTAGGCCCAGGAAGACCTGGGCTGAGGTGGTGAGGCAAGACCTTCGTACATTGGGCCTCACCGAGGCGATGACTACTGACCAACACCTTTGGAAATGTGCTGTGCGTGAGAAGACCCGGCAAGCCAAGTAAGATCGTTGCCAGTGCCCCTGGACTGGTTCTTGTGCGGGTGGCACATGAGATGCACCATTTTGAGCGTGGCCGTTGCCAGTACCGCCTGACTGGCTCCCGTAGGATTTTCGAGCGAGATCGTTGCCAGTGCCCCTGGACTGGCTTGTGCGGGTGGCACATAAAAGACACCATTTCGAGCGTGGCCGTTTTCGTGCGGGTGACACGTAAAAGCACCCACTACACTCTCTGAGTGGTTGGCGTTAGGAAGGGCATCCAGCTGTAGAAACTCTGCCAAATTAGACTGGAGCCTGGTGTTGCCATCCGGTTTCACCAGTCCTCAGTCAAATCGTCCAACCCATGCTAGCATGGAAAGCGGATGTTAAACGATGATGATGATGATGATGATTATTAAAATTTTGAGCTGGCAGAATCAGTAGAACGCTGGGCAAAATGCTTAGTAGTATTTCTTATGGCTTTTGATTCTGAGTTCAAATTCCACTCAGGTCATCTTTGCTTTCCATTCCTTTGGTGGTGGTGGTGGTGGTGGGTCAATAATATAAATACCAATTGAGCACTGGGGTCAGTGTAATTGACATCTCCACCCATCAAAATTGCTGGCCTTGTGCCAAAATAAGAAAGGATTATTATTATTATTGTTATTGTTATTAATATTATCAAGATTTTCTGAAAATTGTCATTGTGTAAAATTTAATTTTTAGATTATGTTGACGAACAGAAAGTGCAAGCTGAAGATCGAAGTCAAAAATTAAAACAGCTTCTAATGAAAGCAAAGAAAGATTTGGCAGATTCTAAGAGACTTGTGAGTAATGGTCCTTCTGTCTTCATAACGCAATTCTTAATTTGGTGTGGGTTTTGGTTGTTTTGCAAACCATGTTGTTTTGGGTTCAGTTCCACTGTGCAGCACCTTGAGCAAATGTCTTCTACAATAACCCTTGGTTGACCAATGCTTTGTGAGTGAATTTGGTCGATGGAAACTGTAGAGAAGCCCATTGTGTGTGTGTGTATGTGTGTGTGTATGTTTGTACATGGGTGTGTCTTTGTATTTGTGTTTCTGCATCTTGTCTTTATTTGACACTGTTTGATGACAACTGGTGTTTGTTTGTTTACACCCATATAACTTAGTAGTTTAGTAAAAATAAAGACTGATTGAGCAAGTACTAGACCAGTGCTACTCAAAGTGGTGGTCCGCGGACCAGTGCCGGTCCATGAGCCATCAGCTGCCGGTACGTGACGAGTTTCCAGAAAAGAAAGAAACATCATAAAATGCTTCTGTAATATTGTTTTATTTGTTTACAAAATGAATATAAAAAAAAATTGTCAACTTTTATTATATCCATTATATATATTTTGTTTCTGGTATAAATTAATATTGCTAAGAGATATTACCAGTTCCTGGCACATTGGAACCGGTAATATCTCTTAGAATAAGTACTAGGCTTACAAAGAATAAGTCCTGGGGTTGATTTGTTCGACTAAAGGCAGTGCTCCAGCATGGCTGCAGTCAAATGACTAAAACAAATAAAAGAATTAAAAAAAAAGAATATTTTTGAATCGAAAACTAAACAAAAACAAAAAACAAAACAAAAACAAAAAAAACAAATTGGACAATGATTGATTAAATTTAATATTTTAAAACATTTTCTCTGTTAGGAAAATGAGCAGAAGACATGTGAAGCTCAGTTGAGAGGCCAACTGGAGCATTTCACGCAACAGATGGAAGAATGCAAGGTAAGTCTATAGACGCAGGTGTGCAAGGGAAACGCCCTGAAGAATATTAGTTGAATGTTGAATTTTGTTTATTTAGTTATTTGTGTATTTCTTTAGTTGTCTCTGTTCCTTGTTTGGTGTCATTTGTTCAAAGAGGTTTTTGTGTGTGTGTGTGTGTGTGGGGGGGGGGAACGATGTAAATTGTTTCAATACCAAAGCAAATTTGTTACATATAAAGATATATATTGCTCATAGATGTTACCCATGTTGTTGTTGTCATCATTGTTGTCTTCCCAATCCTCTGCCTCCACTCACTCACTCCTCCTCCACTTCCTCCTCCTCCTCCTCCTCTCTTCTTCTTCCTCCTCCTCCTCTCTTCTTCTTCTTCCTCCTCCTCCTCTCTTCTTCTTCCTCCTCCTCCTCTCTTCTTCTTCCTCCTCCTCCTCTCTTCCTCCTCCTCCCTTCTTCTTCCTCCTCCTCTCTTCTTCTTCCTCCTCCTCTCTTCTTCTTCCTCCTCCTCTCTTCTTCTTCCTCCTCTTTCTCCTCCCCTTCCTCCTCTTCAGGGTAGGCAGTTGGTGACGTTTTTGTAGTAAAACACACAAAAAATAAGCTCAACACAAGCACGTAACTGAGTTGGATGCAGATTATTTTGGATGCATTTAATATGTACATTTCAAGTGGTTATGTAGCAACTTACGTAGATGCCACTCTCTCCAGGTGTTACAAGCAAAATGATAAATTGTTCTGCATTAAGGCATAATACCAAATATATTTGTCTGTCTGTCTGTTTGACCGTCCATCCATTTGTTTGTCTGTTCATCCGTCCATCCATCTGTTGGTGCCCTGTGAAAAGCATCCAGTATACTCTGTAAAGTTGTTGCTGTTGGGAAGGGCAGATAGTAGAGCTTGGTATAGTCTTCTGACTTGCCAGCTCTTGTCAAACTGTCCAACTTAGGTCAACATGGAATGCAGATGCTAAATGATGTTGATGATTGTCATATGTATACATATAACACAGACACACACACACACACACACACGAGGCGCTGCTGGAAAGTTCCTGGCTTTGAGTAAAAGAAAATGCAGGAGGATCAGTTAATTATGATTTTATTCAACATATTCCTTTCTCAGATTCACACACTTATTGCAGCGGTCCTTCAGTTTTTCTAAGCCCTGTGAAAGAACTTGGAAGGTTGGGTCTCCAACCATGCCTTTTATGATACCCTGAAAGCCAGGAACTTTTTAGCACCCCCTTGTGTGTGTGTTTGTGTATATATATATATATATATATATATATATATATATATATATATATATAATGCTTCATTGCTATTTTGACTGATACACTCATTGTATTTTCACATATGTTTCTCCATTCCAGCTGCAGATGTCCGAGATGAGTGTTGAGAATCATAGCCTCGAAGAACGGCTGAAAAGCACAACTGAAGTGCATCAGAGATCGATGAAAATCCAAGAGAAACAAGTTCAATCTCTACAGCAACAGCTGGATGATGTGCAGGCACAACTGAATTCAGTTCAGAATGACTATGAAGGCTACAAGGTGAAATGTCTAATTATTTCTTGTATTATTATTATTATTATTGTTGTTGTTGTTATGGTAGCTTGTTGGCAGAATCGTTAGCACACCGGGCAGAATGTCTAATGGTATTTTCTCTGTCTTTATGTTCTGAGTTCAAATTCCGCCAAGGTTGACTTTACCTTTCATCCTTTTGGGGTCAATAAATTAAGTACCAGTTGTGTACTGGGGTCAATCTGAGTGACTGGCCACCCACTTCCCCAAAATTTCAGGCCTAGTGCCTATCGTAGAAAGGATTGTTGGGAGATGCTGTTTATGAACTTGAGTTGCTAAGAGCTTAATATTGACTGATTTACATATTACAATGCATTCTTGGGTGCTAGTTTAATTAGTCAATTACTGGTGCATTGATAAATGACAATAGGATCTTAGTCAGTCTTGAGAGAGAGCCACATGGTAAGTTCACTAGTGCTGGAACCAAAAAATTGGAGCATGATGCAGTCTTTGGACCAGTCAGATCTGACCAAACTGTCCAACCCATATCAGCATGGAAGGCATATTTTAAAAGATGATATGATGATGACGTATAGATTTTTTTTTTTATCAACACTGAATGTATAGATAAACGTTAGGACAATGTTGTATTTATTCACCAAATCTTAGTGGACAGTTTGTGGTGCAGTGTAAGCAGTGAAACAAATCTCTGTTAATACTCCAGTAATTTAGAGACAGCAATGTTAGACTACTTAACAGGAATTAAGGAATACTTTGCATCTTTTC
>NC_142946.1:5274790-5309790 GCF_046866305.1 Octopus bimaculoides
AATTTTACGGGGCAGGGATACATGCCTTCATTTGAAGGTAGAACATTGCTATTGAGAGAAACGGTGACTATGTTGAGAAGTAGGGATGTGATCCACAGAGGACCAGCTTCATTTTGATGCATGATCATCATCATCATCATCATCGTTTAACGTCCGCTTTCCATGCTAGCATGGGTTGGACGATTTGACTGAGGACTGGTGAAACCGGATGGCAACACCAGGCTCCAGTCTGATTTGGCAGAGTTTCTACAGCTGGATGCCCTTCCTAACGCCAACCACTCAGAGAGTGTAGTGGGTGCTTTTACGTGTCACCCGCACGAAAACGGCCACGCTCGAAATGGTGTCTTTTATGTGCCACCCGCACAAGCCAGTCCAGGGGCACTGGCAACGATCTCGCTCGAAAATCCTACAGGAGCCAGTCAGGCGGTACTGGCAACGGCCACGCTCAAAATGGTGCATCTCATGTGCCACCCGCACAAGAACCAGTCCAGGGGCACTGGCAACGATCTTACTTGGCTTGCCGGGTCTTCTCACGCACAGCCCATTTCCAAAGGTCTCGGTCCGTAGTCATCGCCTCGGTGAGGCCCAATGTACGAAGGTCTTGCCTCACCACCTCAGCCCAGGTCTTCCTGGGCCTACCTCTTCCACGGGTTCCCTCAACTGTTAGGGTGTGGCACTTTTTCACGCAGCTATCCTCCTCCATTCTCACCACATGTCCATACCAGCGCAATCGTCTCTCTTGCACGCCACAACTGATGCTTCTAATGTTCAGCTTTTCTCTCAAGATACTTACACTCTGACGGGTATTCACATTGACATTACACATCCAACGGAGCATACTGGCTTCATTCCTTGCGAGCTTACGTATGTCCTCAGCAGTTACAGCCCATGTTTCACTGCCATGTAGCATGGTTGTTCGTACGCATGCGTCATACAGTCTGCCTTTTACTCTGAGTGAGAGTCCCTTTGTCGCCAGCAGGGGTAAGAGCTCTCTAAACTTTGCCCAGGCTATTCTTATTCTAGCAGCTACACTTTCAGCGCACCCACCCCCACTACTAACTTGGTCGCCCAGATAGCGGAAGCTATCGACTACCTCTAGTTTTTCACCCTGGAATGAGATAGAAGTTGTTTCCTGTTTGTTTGCAGTCTTTATTGCACCTGAACATCTGCCACAAACAAAAACTAACTTGCTAGTTAACCTGCCTTTGATGTTGCTGCACCTCTTATGTGTCCATAGCTTGCACCGGGTACATCTTATAGAGTTACTACCTACTCCTTTTCTACATACTGAGCAGGGCCATCTACCTGAAGGGGTTTGTGTTTTATCTACCTTCCTACTTATTAGGATTTTGGTTTTAGCTAGGTTGACTCTAAGGCCCTTCAGTTCTAGACCTTGCTTCCACACCTGAAACTTCTCCTCTAGTTCTGATAGTGACTCCGCAATTAGGGCAAGGTCATCAGCATAGAGGAGCTCCCAGGGGCAACCTGTCTTGAACTCCTCTGTGATTGCCTGGAGGACTATGGTAAATAATAGGGGGCTGAGGACGGAACCTTGGTGGACCCCTACCTCTACCCGGAATTCATTGCTGTACTCATTTCCAACCCTCACCTTACTGGCCGCATCTCTGTACATGGCTCGCACAGCTCTCACTAGCCATTCTTCTATCCCAAGTTTCCTCATTGACCACCAGATAAGGGATCGGGGGACCCTGTCAAAGGCTTTCTCCATGTCAACGAAAGCCAGGTACAGAGGTTTATCCTTGGCTAGGTATTTCTCTTGCAACTGTCTCACTAGAAATAAGGCATCAGTAGTGCTTTTACCTGGCACGAACCCAAACTGCATCTCATCTAAATTGATTCGCTCCCTAATTAGTTGGGCTATGACCCTCTCTGTAACTTTCATAACCTGATCTAACAGCTTGATGCCTCTGTAATTATTTGTATCTAAAGCGTCCCCTTTACCTTTGTAGCAGTTGACTATGATGCTGCTACACCAGTCATAGGGTATGACTCCTTCGTGTATCACCTGGTTCGTAATACGGGTGACTAGGCTATAGCCAACACTGCCAGATATTTTGAGCATCTCTGCAGTGATTCCTGATGGGCCGGGGGCTTTCCCGGTCTTCATACTCTTAATTGCTTTATCTACCCTGGTACTATCAACTCGGATAGCTGGTCCCTCTATTGGGTCGACATAAGGCAGGCTCTCTTTCTCCCATTCATTCTCTTTATTAAGCAATCTATCGTAGTGGCATCTCCAGACCTCTTTCTTTGCATCCTCATTTAATGCAAGCGTACCATCATCCATGCGAACACATTTCTCTCCTACAACATCACTATTCTCTCTCCTACACTGTCTTGCAACCCGAAATACCTCGAGTCTTTGGTCCTCACGGCGCAGAACATTGGCAAATCTTTCCTTATCTGCTTCCCCTCTGGCTAAATAAACCTGTCGCCTAGCCTCCCTTCTGGCACATTGGTACAATTCCCTGCTACCACCGTTCTTCCAGTCCTTCCAAGCTTGTTTCTTTTGTCTAATAGCCCTGTCTACCTCCTTGTTCCACCACCACGTTACTCTGGGTTGGGAGGGGACCTTACACCACCCACAAATCTGGTCGGTGGCTTTCAACAGGTTGTCCCGCAGAAATCTCCAATTGTCTTCCACGTTGTATGATGCTATATCCCCTTCTATTTCGTTAAATGCTTCAAGTAACTTGTCTCTAAGTCTCTGTCCGTTTGCAGGGTCTTTAAGCTTCCACACCCTTCTTCTCCAAGCCTGTCTAATTCTGGGCACCCATTTTGCCTTGATCCCAAAGTCGCTAACTACTAATCTATGTTGTGGGGTACATTCTTCGCCAGGGTAGGTTTTGGCATTTATAAGCCGCCCTCTTTCCCTATTTCTGGCGAGGATGTAGTCGATTTGGCTAGAGTGTCTGCCGGAGCGGTAGGTGACTAGGTGACTGGCAGGTTTCCTGAAGTTGGTATTGCAGACCATAAGATTGGTTGCATCACAGAACTCCAGCAGTCTGGTTCCCTCCTCGTTGCGGGAACCGAAGCCATAGCCTCCATGTATGCCATGGAAGCCCCCAGCACGACGTCCGACATGACCGTTGAAGTCTCCAGCCACAAAGAGAAGGTCCCTGTCACTCGTCGACGAGGTAGTTTGCAAGAGGGTGTCATAGAATTGGTCTTTCAGACCATCTGGTAGCCCAGGTTGAGGTGCATAGGCTGAGATGACAGTAGCTAATCTATGATGAAGCACTAGTCTGATCTTAAGTACTCTGTCACTTACTCTAACGACCTCGATTACCTTATCCACCCATTTCTCCGCTAGAAGTATTCCTACGCCCCCGACCCCGTCAGTGTTCCCTGCCCAGAAAATCTTGTACCTGTGTTCTTTGCCTGTGAGGAACCTTGCAGAACCTCCTCTCCATCTTACTTCCTGGATGCAGCACATATCTACGCATCTCCGTTCAAGCATCTCAACAATTTCACCAGATCTACCTTTCAGCGTGCCGACGTTGAGAGTGCCAATCCTAACAGTATGGGTGTTGGGGGTGTGGGCCTGTAGCCTGGGAAGAGGAAAAGCAGTGTCGTGTACCTGAAAAGAAAAGATATATATATATATATGATATATGATATATGATATATATATATATATATATATATATATATATATATATATATATAATGACAAAAAAAGTAGAACAGAGTGAGCAAGTCTTTTTACTACATCAATTTACAAGTGTTTCATCATGTATATATATATATATATATATATATATATCAATAATGTGTGTATGTTTTTATCTCTTTCAGGATCAGATAAAGTTTCTGAAGGTGGAACACAATAAAACTCTTACTTTGCTCCATAACCAGACGGAATCGAACGAGAAAGAAATCTACCGTCTTCAGAAAGAACTCCAGCAGCAACAGCAGCAGCAACAGCCGCTGCAGTTGCCGCTTCAGCCATCCATGGCAACTGTACAGTATGTTAGTAAACCACCAGACCGAGACCGAGACCCGAGTGATTCACCTTCTGATTTATCTTCTGACATTCTTCGACATGAAGAACGGCAACAGGGCGAGGTCAGTCTCAGTATTTCCAGACCATTCCACCCCTCACCCCCACTCTCACTCTCTCTCTCTGTGTCCCTCTTGCTTCTTTCACTTTCTCCTTCTCTCTCTCTCTCTCTTTCGCCTTTCACCTTCTTTTCTCTCTCTTCCCTTCATATATATATGCGTATGTATGTATACTTATATATATGCATGTATACATATATACATATATAAATGCATGTATATATACATATGTATGCATATGTATGTATACATATATATGTATGTGTGTGTATGTATGTATACATATATATGTATGCATATATATATATATATGTATATATATGTATGTATATGTGTGTATGCATATATGTATATATATGTATGTATACATACATGCATATGTATGTATATGTATGTATGCATATGTATGTATACATACATGCATATGTATGTATATGTATGTATGCATATGTATGTATACATACATGCATATGTATGTATACATACATATGTATGTGTATGTATGTATATATTATATATACACGTGTGTGTGTGTGTGTGTGTGTGTGTGTGTGTGTGTGTGTGTGTGTGTGTGTGTGTGTGCCTGTATTTGTCTTTGTGTTTGGTGCTGGTGTCTTTACTTCCCTGTAACTTAGCAGTTTCACAAAAGAGACTGATAGAGTAAGTGCCAGAGTCAAGATAAAATTCAAGGTCTGGGGCTGATCCGTTCAACTAATATTCTTCAAGATTGTGCCCCAGCATGGCCGCAGCCTAACGACAGAAACGAATAAAAAATAAAGGTTGAGTATACTAGCTTCTGTAGCCTAGAGAAAGATGAAAACAGAAAAGAAATACCATTGGAAGAGAAGAAGTAGTAGTAGTAGTAGTAGTAGTAGGAGAAGAAGAAGAAGAAGAAGAAGAGGGGGTTGGTTTTGGTGTAAGAGAATTTTCTTCTGACAGGCACAAAATGAAAGAAAACAACGAAGAAACGTTCCTGTTATGGCTTCATCTTGCCATGTTGGTTTCTAAGTTTGGTCTGCTACATTGACGTGCGTCTTGTAAGGAGATGGATTTGAATGTCACCCAACGGAAGCCAAGTGTGAGGACGAGGCTGGGCTTGACTGAGAGGGAGGGAGGGAGGGAGGGAGGTGTTTGCTTGTGGTGTTCACTGGCAAGGTTTCCCTCCTGAAGTTCTGCTGTTTGGAATGGTGGAATGGATGAACATGTATTGTGACTGTGAATGACACATCGTCGTTTAATGTCCGATGTACAAATGTGTGTGTGTGGGTGTGTGTGTGTCTATATATATATGAGTGTGTGTATATATATGTGTGTATATATATATATATGTGTGTATCTATGTGTGTATATGTATTTATGTGTCATCATCATCATCATCATCGTTTAACGTCCGCTTTCCATGCTAGCATGGGTTGGACGATTTGACTGAGGACTGGTGAAACCGGATGGCAACACCAGGCTCCAGTCTGATTTGGCAGAGTTTCTACAGCTGGATGCCCTTCCTAACGCCAACCACTCAGAGAGTGTAGTGGGTGCTTTTACGTGTCACCCGCACGAAAACGGCCACGCTCGAAATGGTGTCTTTTATGTGCCACCCGCACAAGCCAGTCCAGGGGCACTGGCAACGATCTCGCTCGAAAATCCTACAGGAGCCAGTCAGGCGGTACTGGCAACGGCCACGCTCAAAATGGTGCATCTCATGTGCCACCCGCACAAGAACCAGTCCAGGGGCACTGGCAACGATCTTACTTGGCTTGCCGGGTCTTCTCACGCACAGCCCATTTCCAAAGGTCTCGGTCCGTAGTCATCGCCTCGGTGAGGCCCAATGTACGAAGGTCTTGCCTCACCACCTCAGCCCAGGTCTTCCTGGGCCTACCTCTTCCACGGGTTCCCTCAACTGTTAGGGTGTGGCACTTTTTCACGCAGCTATCCTCATCCATTCTCACCACATGTCCATACCAGCGCAATCGTCTCTCTTGCACGCCACAACTGATGCTTCTAATGTTCAGCTTTTCTCTCAAGATACTTACACTCTGACGGGTATTCACATTGACATTACACACTCTGACGGGTATTCACATTGACATTACAGTATGTGTGAATATATATATATATATTTGTGTGTGTGTGTGTGTGTATAAACGTGCATGCATGCACACCTCTCTGTGTGTGTGTGTGTGTGTGTGTGTATTGACATATTTGTATCTATCTATCTATCTATATATATATATATATATATATATACACACACTTTATCTATCTATCCATACACACATGACATGATTATCTACAGATATCTGTGTTTTATGCTCTGCGTGAGTGTGTGTGTGTAGATACATATATGCGTGTGTGTGTTTGCATACACACACATACTCACATGCATACATGTAGGCATTCATGCACACACACACACACACACTGAGACACACATACATCACCACACCTGCTCCTCTACCGATTCCACTTTTGCACACAAAACCGAATAAAAAAACTGTGGTGAAGCTGGACACATATTCTATGTTATTGTTGTTGTTGCTTTAGTTGTTTTTGTCTGCCTGCACTGATACTCCTACCTCCTCCTACTTCTACCTCTTCCCACTCATCACTCTCTTCCTCTCACTCTTCCTCCTACTCTTCTCTCTCTTCCTCCTTCCTTCTCATCACTCTTTTTCTCCCTCTCTTCGCCCTCTTCCTCCCGCTCCTCCTCCTTCCTCTCATCAGTCTCTCTTCCTCTCATCAGTCTCTCTTCCTCCCACTCTTCTTAAACCATTACGGTATTTCCTGGCATACAAGTCGAATTTTGCAGACCAAAATTTGCAGCCAGAAATAAGCAGGTCGACTTATACACTAAAATGGTTTGCAGAACCAAAAGTTCCATGTGAAATGCAGCAGGATTCGGAAAGATAGCCATGATATTTGAATATTTACACTATATACCACTGTGACTTGTATGTCGGTAGTTATAGGATGGCTAAAAATGTTCAACTGAGTTATGTCCCTTCACTGAGTTACCTCCCCTTTATAAACTTTATCATTTTTCAGATTTTTTTGTGTTTGATCAATTTAGTTGTTTGATCAGCTGAGTTACTTATTCACGTCTGAAAAATTCTGGAGGATTTTTGATTCTAGAAATTATGCCCCCTTTACATTCGCAATTGCCACTGGGTGTTTTACTCAAAGCAGAGGTATTTTTCGATAAATAAAAATTTATCTAGTGTTTAATATAACTTTATAAATCTTTGCTTTCTGAATTTATGTCAGTGGCCTCTCTCAGTTCATTAGCTCATTTTCGTATACACACACACATTATTACTTTCACCATCATCATTTTACCTCTACTTTCCATGCTGGCGTGGGTTAGATGGCTTGACAGGATCTGGGGACTGGCAAGCCAGTGGGCTGCATCAGGCTCCAATCTGATCTGGCAAGGTTTCTACAGCTGGATGACCTTCCTAACGCCAACCACTCCGAGAGTGTAGTTGGTGTTTTTTTACGTGCCACCAGCATGAGGGCCAGTCAGGCAGTACTGGCAACGACCACGCTTGAATGGTGCTTTTTACGTGTCACTGGCACGGGAACCAGTTAGGTGGCACTGGCAACGACCATGCTTAAATGGTGCTTTTTGTGTGCCACCGGCACGGGAGCCAGTCAAACCCCTTTCCTATTAATGTAACAAATGAATTATTTTCCAATGCACAAAAAATAAGGACCTGTTACAGTAGTTTTGAGATGATGGGTGGCTTTATGCCAGGGATGAAAGGTCAGAGTACAATAGAGGGATGGAAACAAGTCTTGCAGAGGAGATATAAGGCTACATCAGCTGAAGAAAGAGGAGGGTGACAACATTACACACACACACACACACACACACACATGATTTCAAACAATTAAACAACATCATTTTCATTAACTGTAGAAAATCATTTCCTTTTCTTTATTTTCATTTTTTAAAATTACTTTTATTTTTCCGTTTCTTTGTAGGGTATGGAATTTGTTGACACGGAATCCTTCCATCGGGTAAGAAATAGTTTGTTTTTAGTTTTCTTTGATTCCATTCTCTGGAAACAACTTCTTCATTCATTAATCCTTCATTCATTAATCCTTACCATTCTTTTATTTGTTTATTTATCCAGATTGATATCTTTTTTTTTTTACCCTATTTTTATCTTTTATTTGTTTCAGTCATTAGACTGTGGCCATGCTGGGGCATTGCCCTGAAGGGCTTCATCGAACAAATTGATCCCATTATTTATTCTATCAGTTTCTTTTATCGAATCGCTAAGTTATGGGAACGTAAACAAACCAACACCAGTTATCAAGGCTTCTTTCAGTTTCCCTCTAGCAAATCCACTTACAGAGCTTTAGTCGGCCCAGCGCTATAACAGAAGACACTTGCCCATGGTGCCACAGGGCCTTATTTTTGGGATCAACAAAATAAGTACCAGTTAGATACCTCCTCCCCTGAAGTTGCTGGCTTTGTGCTAAAATCTTCCTCCTCCTCCTCCTCCTTCTTCTTCTTCTTCTCATTAAGGTGGCGAGCTGGCAGAATCGTTAGCATGCTGGGCAAAGTGCTTAGTGGCATTTCATCCGACTTTATGTCCTAAGTTCAAACGCCCCCCCCCCCCCCCCTTGGGGGCGAGGTGGGGGGGTGATAAAATAAGTATCAGTTGAGCGCTGGGGTTGATGTAATCAACGTACACCTTCCCCAAGATTGCTGCCCTTGTGACAAAATTTGAAATCACCACTGCTACTACTGCTACTATCCAAAAACCTTTATGTTTAAAGTAGCTGATTTTTCATTTAGTAATTGAAAGAAACTTGAATGAATGGCTGCTGATATGTCTGAGAATCTTTTATCCATTTCAATAATGAACGTTTTTTTAAATGTGTTGTTAATTGGGGTTTCTTAATTACAGAGCTGAGAATCTAGGGTTTCAGGTCTGAAGCCCAAGATATCGAGGGATGGTGGTGGTGGTGGTGACAATTGAACACCAATATATTGATGAAGTATTGGAATGAAATTAATAACTATACATTTGCATGGCTGAGGCGTGTGTGTGTGTGTGTGTGTGTGTGTGTTTGTGTGTGATATACTTATGCTGTCATAATTAAAACGCAAAAGATACAATATTGCAAAACATTTCCACATTGCATGTCTTCCCCCACCCCCTACACTCTTGTGCACATTTACTTGTTCTATAATCATGTTTGCATGTGTGTGTGTGTGTGTGTATGTGTGTCCCCGATGAACGGGAACGTGAAACTCCAAGTAACAGTTTTTTTTTTGTTATATTTCTGCTGCTTTTAAATAAAGCATATTACTCTACCTCTGGTAGTTGAGTACTCTTTTTTCCACCTTGTTGCACATTTCATGTGCTTACTCCGGTATATATATACATATATATACCGGAGTAAGCACGTATATATATATATATATATATATATATATACCGGAGTAAACACATATATATATATATATATATATCATTATCATTTAATGTCTGTGTTTGTATGTGGGTATCATATACACACTTATGCATATATGTACATGCATACACACACTCTCTCTCACTCACACACACACACACACACACACGTATAGAAGACTTCTTCAGTTCCCAATTTGTTTTCTGTTTCCCAATGATGGTTTTCCTTGGCCACATACAGATTAAGTTTCCCCCCCAAGATAAAGATTGAAAATTATGGAAGTCAATCAGTGCAACATTCAGCTACACAATGAGCTTGAAGTGTGTACATGTTTCAGTTTGTATGGTGGTGTTTCTGGTCTTCCTTATCCATTCCTTCTCGCCTCCCACATAACAATGAATGCAATGACATAAGAGAGAAAACTTCTGATATATCCTTTTCCCTCTTGTATCGGTTATTATTTTTCAAGTGTCAAGCGATGAGTATTCAAACATGGCAAAGAGCTGCTGGAATCGTTAGAGAATTGAAGAAAACGTTTTTGTAAATTTCTTTTCATTTGTGTACGCTGTGAGTTCAAAACCTTGTTGAGGTTGATTTTACCTTTCATCGTTTCGAGGTTTAATAAAATAAAGGATTAGTGATGTGCTGCTCTCAGTTGATCAACCAATCGTTACTCCCCAAACTTCAGGCCATGTTCTTATTCTAGAAAGCATTATTATCTTATAATAATTCTACTTGTCACTCCGTTACTTAGCCCGTCTGTAACGCTTCCACGTGATTAGTTGAGGGCTGGGGAAGGGAAGAGGAGTGGGGGAGGAGGGGAGATAGACAAGAAAGAATACAACGATCGCCCATGTCCAATTTATATTATAGAAGATATATGTATATATATATATATATATATATATATATATATATATATATATATACACACACACACACACACACACACACACACACACACACACACACACACACACACACACACACACGCATATACATATATATATATCTCTCTATATATATGTCTTATTTTACTACACGTTTTGGGGAATTAGTGTTTGTCATATTTTCTGTTTGTTTTTTTATTTAATCCTGAAAATATATATTTATATATATACATGTGTGTATGTGTGTGTCTTTGTGTTTGAACACTTGACAACTGCTGTTGGTGTATTTATGTCCCCTATAACTTAGCGGTTCAGCAAAACGGACTGATAGTGTTAGGCTTTAAAAAAATATGTCCTGGAGAAAACCCTTCAAAACAGTGCTCCAGCATGGCCACCACAGTATGATGACTGATACAAGTAAAAGAATAAAAGAATATATGCATGTATGTATATATGTATGTATATATATGTGCATGTATGTATATATATATATGTACATCATTTAATCGTTTAACATCCGCTTTCCATGCTAGCATGGGTTGGACAAAATGTATGCATGTATAAGTACATATGTATATATATGTGTATACATATATCCACACATGCACAAAATGGGCTTCCTCACAGTTTCCATTTATGAAATTCCCTTACAAGGCATTGGTCAGCCTGAGGCTATAGTAGAAGAAAGACCCTTGACCAAGGTGCCGAATTGTGGGATTGAACCAGAAACTGTGTCCCACTCTTTGCCAATATTTATAACAATACCTGTTTCTCTTTCCAGATAATATTTCAGTTTTCTTTTTCCCATCGACATTAAAATCTATAAATAACATTGATCATACACAGTGTTTATATCGAAACAAAATGTTGCAGTTTGTATTCGTTGCCAATTCCAACATTTATTTTTTTTTCTATCTTTTGCATTATTTTCTGTTTTTCAAGTTACGTAACAGGGAACCATTCATATCTCATCTCCATGGCAGAATGTTAAATTGTCTTTTATCCATTTCCAGATGATATCTTTTCAATGGTTGATAGTTTTTTTTTTTTTCTTTTCTGAGTATTTCATCTCATTTACGTACACACTTATCATCATTTCATTTCATTTTCTTTCTTTCTTTCTTCCTCTCCTCGTATCATCTTTACCTTTTTTCTTTTTTTACCATTTTCCTTCCTTCTTTGTTTATTTGAAATATGATAGTTTGAATTCCATTTACTTGTTGAGAAACCAGAGTTATCTTGTGTGATTCTTGATAAAGTATTTATGTATGTATGTAAATCTGTGTGTCCCTGTATACATCTGTGTGTGTGTGTGTGTGTGTGTGTGTGTCTTGTGTAAAGTTTTATAAAGTTTGTCATTCTGTCTCTATATGTGTGTGTGTGTGTGTGTGTGTGTGTGTGTGTGTTTACACATATAAGTATGTACATGATTACATGCTGGGCTTCTTTGAATTGCCATCTACTGAATACCCCGACAAGGCTTTGGTAAGCCTGGGGCTACAGTAGAAGGCATATGTTGAATGCATCGTACGGTGAGGCTGAACCTATCACTACACAGTTGAGAAGTGAAGTCTTGATCACATAACCATGCTATAGTATATATGAAATGCATAAACAAATCCTGAAAGATTGCTTTGAGAGTCGTGATGTATTTTATAAATATGCCTGCTCAAGTATCATAAAAGCATGAAACTATTAGTAGCTGTTTCGGTTCTGTGTTTAATTTGATATACATACTGATATATGATGGTGGCAGTGTGTATGTAGGTGTCTGACTGTCTGTCTGTCAGTTTCTCTATTTCATTTTTGTATGCGCTTTGTAAGATTCTTTATCTGAATTTGTGTGTTGAAGCATATTTAATTGTGTCTGGAGAGAGTAATTCTCTTTTAGTGCCTTATTAATTTAACACACTCACTGGTCTGATTTCCACTCATTTACGTATTTAAAAAAAAAATTTTTTGCTAATATTTTTGTTGCAACTTGCAACCTTTTCAATAGTTTTGTCTCTCAGTAGCAATCCTCAGACCATGCCATACCTCCACATGCAACTCTTGTTCTCTTGCGTTGACTCAAGATTATCACTGATATATGGTAATATACAGTATATTGGCAGCATGAAATCGTTAGAATTAACTACATAAGCAAACTGACCAATTAAGTAATTTGCACGCCATCACACACACACACATGCTTACGTATATCATTGTATTCACATAGCTTTGAAGTTTGTTACTAGTTTTAGTGTTTATTTTTGTTAACTCTGCACTTTTCTGTGTTTTAAGTTGTGTGAAAGTTCTGTAGAATTATATATAAGTGGTGTCTGCGTATGAGATTAGATTTTGGTATGGAATATGCCAGGAAGGTCAAATACAGATGTAAAACAGCCATATACATGTGTATATATGAAGATATATATATATGTGCCTGTATGTATGTATGTTTGTATGTGTATGCATATATATATATATATATCTGTCCGGCATTCGCCATGATAGATCGCAAGGTACTACACATTCTTTATTTTCTCTCCTTGTTTCTTTCTGTGTTCCTTTCTGCTGAAGAGCATAGGCTCGAAACATTAAAGACTTTTTCAGTTCCCAAGCGTTATACTAATACATCCATTTGTTGTCTATACCACCTGTCCTCGTCTTTTGTTTTTTTCGTGAATTCTCCCCCCATGTATATATATATAGGGGGAGAATTCCTATATATATATATATATATATATATATATATATATATATATATATATGTCTGAATTAACAAATATATCCATACAAATATATATATATATATATATATATATATATATATATATATATAGTTTTTCCCATTCCTATATACACATCGACATCTAAATTTTCTCCCTTCATTCTCTCATCATTCTTTTCAGTCTCTCTTTCTCTCTCCGTCTCTCCCTTCCTCCTCCCTCCTGTCCTTCTCCCCTCTCTCTTTCTCTTTCTCCCTACACACACACACACACACACACACACGTGTCATCCAATCCAATTCCTTTAACTTTGCAGAGAGCAAGAGAGAGGAACAGAGCTGATTCCTTTCATTGGTGCTTCACCTGTTTATATTTGACTGCAAATCCACTTCAAAAGAATTGCGTTTCACATCAGTGGAACCCTTCGCTCGGCCGGTCTTCCTCCGCACTTCTTATCGTTGTCACATATTGCTCTTGTTGTTGTTGTTGTTGTTAGCATTGCTTCTTGTTCTTCTGCTTCACTTCCGAAGATCTTCAATCATTCTTCGGTGCATCTTGGAATATTCCAAAATTTTTGATTTTTCTTCGTTCTTTTGTTTTAGCTTTTTTTTTTCGTTTGTTTTTAGATTTCCCTTCCTCCTCTCCTTACCCACTCCTCTCCTTCCCTTCCTTCCCCCTCTCTCTTCCTCCCCCTCTCTCTTCCTCCCCCTCCCTATCTTCCCCCCTCCCCTATCTTCCCCTCCCCCTCTCTTCCTACCCTCCCCCTCTCTTCCTACCCTCCCCCTCTCTTCCTACCCCTCCCCCTCTCTTCCTACCCCTCCCCCTCTCTTCCCCCTCCCTCTCTTCATACCCCCTCTCTTCCTACCCCTCCCCTCCCCTCCTCTTTTCTCCCCTCTTCTTTTCCTCCCCTCTTCTTCTTGATGGGCTTCTTTCAGTTTCCATCTCCCACATCCACTCTCAAGACTTTGGTTGGCTCAAGGCTATAACAGAAGTTACTTGCCCCAGGTGCCACACAGCAGGACTGAACCCGGAACCATGTGGTTGGGAATCAAGACTCTTACCACACAGCCACGCCCAAAGCCTGAGCATTTATGGATGAAATAACTGTGAAAGTCTATTTTCTGTGAAACAATTAAATATTATCGACAAGCATTGAGCTTCGTTATCTCTCATTAAAAGAAACTTTGCTGTGATGGCCGTTTTCATTAACTTCAAGTACACTCACTCACTCACTCGTTCTCTCTCAAGTCGTTTGGCGCACTGATTAAATTTTGATCCGTTTGGTAATTTCCAACTTAATGAAATGCATTTGAAAATGTTTTGACTGACATCTTTGGAAACCACCACCACCACCACCACCGACAACAACAACAACAACAACAATGATTACAGTAGAAGCAGCAACAACAACAGCATCACTACTCAGACCACTGACATCATTGTCGTCATCGTCATCACGTCCACCGCCTTCGACATCATCATTGCCTCCTCCATCGTCAATAACAACACCAGAGTTATCACTTACCACCATCATCATCATCGTCACCACCACCACCATCATCATCATCGTCACCACCACCACCAATAATAATGACAATGACAAAAACATCTGCTGGTATCGTCATTCCACTTATGATACCAAGAACAACATCAACTTCATCTTTGTCATCATCATCATCACTAACAACAAAACCATCACTACCATCAACAGCAGCAGCATCACTACCAACAGCATCATTCCACCACCAACAACAACACCAACAACACCAACAACACCAATAAACATCAACACCGGCAGCAAAAAATATGTAAATTGCTTAAATTGACGAACTGCAAGTCTAATTAAAAATTGAAAAAAGAAAAAATACACAGAGAGAGAGAGAGAGAGAGAGAGAGAGAGAGAGAGAGAGGTGGGGGTGGAGAGGGTTAGGGTGGATGAGCGACACTGAACCGAAATGTTAGAAATCTTTTAAATCTAACCAAAAATTGTGATGCCAGTCACATTTAGATTTTAATCTGCACATTGACAGTTGCACGCGCATAGAGGCACATTCATACAGTCACACATGTACACACACACACAGTCACACATGTACACACACACACGCTTCAACACACACACACACACACACACACACACGCTTCAACACACACACACACACACACACACAGAATCTGACAGTATTAGGAAGCAACAGAAATATAAGGACCTAGTTTCTCCCAGAAGTCTGTTGAGTTTCCTTACATAATATATGTGCAAGTCGATGTTATCTCCCTGTCTGTCTGTCCGTCTGTCTATCTACTTATGTACATGTGTGTGTATCTATCTATCTATCTCTCCGACTTATGTCTGTCTGTGTATCTATTCTATCTCGCTCCCCACCTGCCTACATATATACGCATATACGTATTACGTGTGTGTATCTGCTTGCTTAGGTATGTATACATCTAATAATGTGTGTATGTTTGTATCTCTCTCTCTCTCTCTCTACCTGTTTCTATATATATATATATATATATATATATATATATATATATATATATATGTATCTGCTTACTTAGGTACGTATACATCTAATAATGTGTGTATGTTTATATCTCTCTCTCTCTACTTCTATGTCTCTCTCTCTCTACTTCTATGTCTCTCTCTCTCTACTTCTATGTCTCTCTCTCTCTACTTCTATGTCTCTCTCTCTCTCTCTCACCCAAACCTCCCCACCCGCCCATCTACTCCTCATCATGCCTACTCCATGTTATGCTAATTTTGGCTGTCCATTGAAACATCGTGAAATCCACCCCAGAAGCCAAATGTCACCATCTGCATTGCAGATGTTATTGTTTTCTTCTCTTACCATTTTCTTTTTATTAGATGGAGCAGAGTCTGGGTGGGTGGGTGTGTGGCTGGTGGTGGTGGTGGTGGTGGTTGTTATTACATCAGAACAGTTCACCATTTGTCTCAAAAGAAAATCTGACCAAAACAGACATTTCTGATGTTATTCAATGTTGGCATAGCCATGTCAACAGACACATAATATGGCATTGAGATGGTTGTAATGGTACGGGGTGGGGGTGGGGGACTGAAAAGTTCTTGGTTTTGGGTGAAAGAAGACAGAAGAGGTTCAGTTAATTATGATTTTATTCAACAAATTCCCCTCTCAGACTCACACACTTATTGCAGCAGCCCTTCAATTTTTCTAAACCCTGTAAAAGAACTCTGAAGGTTGGGCCTCCACCCAGGCCTTTTGCAGTACCCTTAAAGCCAGGAACTTTTCAGCACCCCCTCGTGAATAATGATAATAATGATTTCAAATTTTAGGCCCAAGCTCAGCTATTTTAAGGAGCGAGCTTATCGATTGTGTTGGCCCCAGTGTTCAATTGGATCCCGTTCTATTGACCCCGAAAGAATGAATGATAATGTCAACCCCATCATCATTTGAACTCATTATTTATTTTTAAATAACTTTTATTGTTAGAATATTATTTTTTCTTATTTTTGTTTCCTCTTTAGGGGAACAGCAATCCGGGTTTGTCTACATTGGTTAGCTTTGAACAGCTTCTCACTCAACCGGAACAAGAAGGTAAGCTCACTGGTTTCACTTTTAAAAAGTTGTCATCATCAATGATCGTCATCCTCCTCCTCATCTTTTTCATCAACCACCAAATGTCACCACACCACCACTGCCACTACCAACACCATCATCATTAATCATTAATCATCATCATCATCATCAAACACGTCTACTATCACCATCCTCATCAATCACATGTCGTCGTTGTCATCATTATCATCACCACCACCACCACCACCACAACCATCACCACCTTTTATATTGTTTTTATTATTATTATTATTATTATTATTAATGGTGAAAGACATAAATGACAGGTCGCAGATGTTTGATGTCAACAAATATGTCTGTTTCAGTTGTGAAACCTCCCGTGTTTAATGAAGAAGAGCTGAAAGCAAGCTACGATTCAGCACAGAAGAGGAGTGATCACCTGGCTCAGGTAAGATATATTCTTCAGATATCCTTGTCATCACCATCATCATCATCATCATCATTTGATGTCCACGTTCCATGCTCTCATGAGAGAGAGAGAAGGCTGGATTTGTGTCTTGCATGTCTTCCTCTTTGTGTTTTTGTTGTAAATCATGACATTATGATTTATTGTATTTTAAAATCTATAGATTTTTTCAAAATTTGAATATTTGTTTATTTATCTATTTATTTATTTTCAGCTACTAAACGAAAGCGAAGCAACTGTGATGCGTTTGACTGAACAGGCCAAAATTCTGAAGGAAGAAATCCGTCGTTTAGAGCGGAATCAAGAAAGAGAGAAAGAATCGGCTAATTTAGAGTATTTGAAGAATATTTTCCTCAAGGTATATATCACCATAAATTGCTTTATACATCATTACAATTGTATTATATATGATTAGTCATCATCATCATCGAACTGTTTTCCATGCTGTCATGGGTTGGATGGTTTGGCAAGAGCTAGGGAACCAGGATGGTGCCAAGCTCTCTTGTCTGCTTTGGCATGGTTTGTACAGCCGGATGCCCTTCCTAATGCCAACCGCTTTGCAAAGTGTACTGGATGCTTTTCGTGTGGCACTGTCACCTGTGGAGGCACCAAGTGACTTGCAAGACAAAGACTCCCCCCCCTCCCTTGACTAGGAGGGACAGAACTTTTGAGGTGGGTGGTGGCTTAGTGCCAGTTGATGAGAAGTTCAAAGAATAATAGAGAAATAGAGATAGGAATCTTGCTGTAAAAGAGAAACAGTGTTGGAAAAGAAAGGAGAGGAAGAGAGACATACAGAGAAAAGATAGAAAGGAAGAAAGAAAGAGAGAGATTCTCTCTCTCACACACACATATACACACACACATATATATGCATTTATGTACTTGTGTGTGTGTGTGTGTGTGTGTGTGTGTGTGTGTGTGTGTGTGTTGGAATATGTAGTCTAAAGACAATTTTGTCACCCAGTGAAGAGGTTAACAGCGAAATCTCACCAGAATCACATAAGTTGTTATCTCTAGAATAATAAAATCGGTGCCAGATTAGCTAATGTAATCCTAGATACACTATGGCCGAAGGACAGAAAGAGATGGTTGGTCAGATCCGAAAAAGCCTTTGATGATCATAAGATTGCTCATTCAGGACACCAACCTCGGTTTTGGTGGGGTGGGGGCTATACTACTACTACTACTACTACTACTACTACTACTACTACTACTACTACTACTACTACTACCACTACCACCACCACCACCACTACTACTACTACTCATGTACTTTGTATTTCCAGTTTGTTATGTTGAAAGCTGGAGATGAGAGACAAATGTTGATCCCAGTTATTTGTACAATGTTAAAATTGAGCCCCGAAGAGAAAACACAGTTAACAGCAATTGCCCAAGGTAGGTTCATTTATATATATATATACATATATATATATATATATATATATATATATATATATATATATATATATGAAAAAAAAAAAAAACTTCCATAATTCTTTTTGTTTTTGGGTTTTTTTGCTGCTCTTTTCTTTATTTTAATATTTTAAATCTGAATTGTTTTTGCATTTGATTTTAATTGTTGTTTTAAAAATTTATTGTTTTTTTTTTGGATGATTTACATATTCATTCTTGGTATGTTCCTGGTAGATTCAAATTATTACTATTAGGGGACTTTGGGATATCTGGTGTTTCAACCTCATTGTATCTCCTCAGTGAAAGGTACCCTGAACTTATGAACCTAATAAGTTTGTGGTGCTTGTTTAGAACTTCAGCAAACAAATTATTTCCTGATAAGTACCAGTTGAATACTGGGGTTGATGTAGTTGACTTACACCTTCCCCCAAAATTGGCTGCTTTGTTTAAGATTTGAAACAATTACTATATATATATATATATATATATGGAAGGGTAATTTACGCCATGGAAGGGTAATTTACCCGGTGATTCTGCTGTTCTAACAGCAACTCTGTGTTCGGAAAATATCTTATTTGTATTCTAGAATCCTCTTTTGTGTTTTTCACTCTTTCTCTCTCTCTCTCTCTCTCTCTCTTAGACACACACCCACCTCCACACTTAAAATATTACTGACAAACCAATATGTTTTTTGTTTCCATTTCAGGTGACTCGGGAGCACCACCAGGCACCAACGCCGCAGGAACGTGGGGCTCCTACCTCCATCGATGGTCTGGCATCATGTAAAAATATCCACGTACATCTATTTTTGTCTGTCCTTCCATCCATCTCTCCATCCATCCATCTACCACCCACCCACCCACCCGTCCGTCCGTCCGTCCGTCCAACCGTCCGTCTGTCCATTCCAACACCTGCTTTCCTCATCTCGTCAGCACTTTTACACTGCACTCTTCTATTTCTTCTTCCTTGTCACATCAACTGTCATCGATCCATCACATACAGGTGTGTATATGTGTGTGTATATATGTGGGTAAATACACTTGGATGGCTGCTGACTAATGCAAAGCAACTGAAAAAAAGCATGAACGTTTATTTCTTCATATGACATGCCTTTATGTGTGTATATGCATGTGTGTGTTTGTGTATACACATGCATGTGTGTATGTATATATATATATATATATACACACACACACACACACACACAAATATGTAAATGTACGTGTATGTCAATATATACATACATACATGTGTGTGTCTATATATATATATATATATATATATATATATATATATATATATACACACGTACATGTGTGTGTATGTCTCTTTATCTCTCTCTCTCTCTCTCTCTCTCTATATATATATATATATACACACACACACACACACGTGCACACACATAACATACATGACAGGTTTCTGTACAGTTTCCATGTTTCCATTTATGAAATTTTACTAACAAAGAATTGATCCACTTAAAGGATTATGATATGATTGAAATCATTTGCCCAAAGTGGCACCCAGCAGAGCATGCAGGCACACACATATATATATATATATATATATATATATATATATATATATATATATACACACACACACACACACATGTATGTATGTACACACACTCATATATCAAACCTGGACCTATGTGGTTGTGAAGCAAACTTCTTAACTACACAGCCGAGCTTGTGCCCTTAATGTGTTAAAAACCAGGAACCAGTTCTCATCCGATTTGCCAGACATTGTGAGACTCTTGGGTTGGGTGCTCACTCAACACACACTCAGGGGCTGTGAAGCATTTCTGGTTTTGCTCTCTTAGTACCATTGGTAACTGCCAAACCCCTCACATTTATGCAATTAGTCAATGGCATTACCACACTCTCTCTCTGTTTCTCTCTCTATCTCTCTCTGCTTATCTCTGTCTCTCTCTACCTCTATATCTTTATGTCTCTATGTATTTCTCTCTCTCTCTATGTCTTTCTTGTTCTGTATATCTCTCTGTCTCTCTCTACCTCTCTGTCTCTCTCTACCTCTCTGTCTCTCTCTACCTCTCTGTCTCTCTCTACCTCTCTGTCTCTCTCTACCTCTCTGTCTCTCTCTACATCTTTCTCTGTCTGTCTCTCTAACTCTGTATGTCTCTCTCTCTCTCTCTGTCTATCTCTCTCTATTTGTCTATGTCTATCTCTCTCTATTTGTCTATGTCTATCTTTTTCTTTGTCTATCTCTGTCTCTCCCTGTTTGTCTATGTTTGTCTGTCTCTGTCTATCTTTTTTTGTCTATCTCTTTCATTATCTCTCTTTCATTATCTCTCTCTCTCTCTCTCTCTCTCTCTCTCTCTACTTCTCTGTTTCTCTATCTCAATGCTTATCTCTCTCTTTCTATCTCTTCATCTCTCTCTTTCTATCTCTTCATCTCTCTTTCTCTCTCTCTCTCTCACACAGCTTTCATTTATGCATTTTTATGCCATATATACATAATTAAAAAAAAAAGAATTTTGTAAATTTCTCACTCACATGCAGTGTGTATGTATGTGTGTGTGTGTGTGCATTTGGAAATTATTGTGTAAATACCTGGTCACATATATATGTGAAGGCACGTGGCGTAGTGGTTAGAGCATTGCTAGATCATGGTTTCAATTCCCAGACTGGGCAGTGCATTGTGTTCTTGAGCAACACTTTTCATTTTACATTGTTTCAATTCCCCCCTTTCAATCAAGGGGGGATTGTTGGCCTGCTCTCGCCTCACCCACTGGAGTAGCATCATTCAAACTCTGAAACGATACAAAGCACATTGTGACTAGCGATGTGTAACAACCTCTAATAGCCTGATCAGTCACGTGATCTATGTATATATATATATATATATATATATATATATATATATATATATATATACACGCACACATGCATGTATGTGCATATATCTGTGTATGTAAGGATATATATTTCTGTATGTATGTATATAGATATTTATGTATGCATTTATGTGTATGTTTACGTGTCTATCTATATGTGTGTATGTATGTATGTATGTATGTATATATAAAAATATGTTTATATGTGTTTTTAATGTGTTTTTATATATATGTTGTATATGTGTATACATATATATATATATATATCAGTTTAATATATATACATATATATAGATGTATATATGTAAGGAAAGAAGGTGAAAGGAAGTTACCTTTTGCGTCCTCACCTGGCATTGTTCGTGTCTTGACCATCTCCCTCTAATGGCTATTTTTATGGACATTTTCTTCCATTGTCATTTCCTGACCTTCAGATCTCTTCATTTTATTTATCTGATCCTCCTTGCTGTATGTACATTCAATTCTACATACATTCAAACACACATTTGTGCAACACACACACACACACACACACATATATACATATGTTTATGTGTGTGTGTGTATATATATATATATATATATATATGTATGTACATAAATGTATATGTATGCATATATGCATGTGTGAGTGTATATATATATATTAATATATATATGTATGTATATATATATGTGTGTGTGTATATATGTAATGCAATATGTGTATACTTGTTATATATGTAATATATATATTATATATATATAATATCTTATGTAACTATGTGATATGATATGCATATATATATATATATATATATATATATATATATATATATGTATATAGTGTGTTATATATGATTTATAAATCATACAATGCAGATATCATATAATATACAAAACACATGAACTGTAAATATTAACCAATGAGAATTGCTATTGGGAAATGGTGGAGCATTGGTAATCCAACCAAGAGTTGTCTGTCTTATTTTTATGATTATCATCATCATTATTGTTATTATTATTATTATTATTATTAATAATGGCAGGCTGGCAGAATCATTAGAGCCACTGAGAAAATGGTTAGCAACCTTTCTTCTGGCTCTCTTGTGTCCAGAGTTCAAATTCCGTCAAGGTTGACTTAGCCTGTCATACTTTTGGGGGTTGATGAAACAAGTGCTAGTCGAGTACTGGGATTGTTGTAATTAACTTTACTCTTTCCCTAGAATTGCTGGCCTTGTGCAAAATTTGAAACCATTATTGTTATTATTATTATTATTATTATTATTATTATTATTATTATTATTAAGGTGGCGAGCTGGCAGAATTGTTAGCACACCGGACAAAATGCTTACCAGTGTTTCACCGGTCGCGACATTCTGAGTTCAGTATCTGCCAAGGCGAACTTTGCCTTTGATCCTTTTTGGGGTCAGTAAAAAAAAAAGTACCAGTTGAAAACTGGGGTCAGTGTAACTGACTTATCCTGTCCACCCTAAAAAACATTTCTGGCCTTGTGCCAAAATTTGGAATCGTCATTATCATCATCATTATTATTATTATTATTATTATTTCTTTGTTTTTTGGAATATGCAAAAAGAAAAGAAATGAACCTTTGTGGAGCATTGCAAGATCCTGAAGGTGACCTAGCAAGCCAAATTTCCTCGAAGTGGTTTTGATTCCTGGTTTTATCTATTTTTATTTCTCTTTACTTCATCGATGCCCCATGGGGAAGAAATTTCAAACATCAAACTCTCATTCCATCCCATATTAGGCTTCTTTCATTTCATTCTTCTGGATCCAGAGATGCCACAGTGTGGCTCTCTGGGCCACCATTTCTGTGAATAATGTAAATGTGTTGGAACCGGGACCCAGAAACATCGTGGCTCTGGCTGTTATGTTAAAAAAAAAAATAAAGTAAATAACAATAAAAAAAACTGCCCATCTCCCCACAAGTGGATTTGGTATCAAGAGACCACTCCTCCTGCTTGTATGATACCAAGTTACTGTTTGAAGGTGGACTAAATTAAAATCTTCCATCAAAATTCTATATTAATTCCTGTTCCAAATGTCTGATTAATAGTGACACAGTTGTGGAGGTGCAATGGCTCAGTGGTTAGGGCAGCGGACTCGTGGTTGCAGGATCGCAGTTTCAATTCCCAGACCGGGCATTGTGAGTGTTTATTGAGCGAAAACACCTGCAGGAGGTGGTAGTGAACCCTGCTGAACTCTTTCACCACAACTTTCTCTCACTTTTTCTTCATGTTCCTGTTGTACCTGTAATTCAAAGAGTCAGCCTTGTCACACTGTGTCACGCTGAATCTCCCCGAGAACTACATTAAGGGTACACATGTCTGTGGAGTGCTCAGCCACTTGCATGTTAATAAATGAGCTGCGATGTCACAATGACTTTTATTCTTTTACTTGTTTCAGTAATTTGACTGCGACCATGCTGGAGCACTGCCATTAGTCGAACAAATTGACTCCAGGACTTATTCTTTGTTAGCCTAGTACTTATTGTATCGGTCTCTTTTGCCGAACCGCCAAGTTACGGGGACATAAACACACCAGCATCGGTTGTCAAGCGATGTTGGGGCGACAAACACACATACACAAAAACACAAACACACACACACACGCACACACACATGACGGCTTCTTTCAGTTTCCATCTACCAAATCCACTCACAAGGCTTTGGTTGGCCCGAGGCTATAGTAGAAGACACTTGCCCAAGGTGCCACGCAGTGGGACTGAACCCAGAACCATGCGGTTGGCAAGCAAGCTACTTACCACACAGCCACTCCTGCCCCTATTTATTTAACTTTTTTAAAAATGTTTTTATGGCATCGATGTGCAAAACCTGCCACAATGTAAGTTGGTTGTTCAGGATTCCTCCGGCACTTCCATTTTTCACAGAATGGTTTATTTGGGGAAGTACTTTCATATGAGGTAGGCACACTAACCAGGTTTTTGGTTGAGCAAGGAATAAACATTATTATAATTATTATTATTATTATTATTACAGTGATGATGATGATGATGATATGGAATTACAATTTTTCTTCTTTCTGGATTCTAATAAATATTTTTTGACATAGAACTTGTTGTTGTTGTTCTTATTTCTAAGGTGGAGTGCCACCAGTGAAAAAGATACATTATTTACTTTATTTACATTTGACGGATATTTGTCCTCATCTTGTTTGTTGTTAACACAAAACAGTCAATATTTTTGTAGTTCAAAAACTGCGATTTATGACATAAAATGTCCTCTAGAATTATCCAGAGCTAATAATGACAAACTTTAACTTCTAAATATTATTAGACACACCTCTGCAAAGGTAATGCACATAAACAATTCGCTTTAAATACAACGAACAACCGGCAGGGAAACTGTTTTTAGCAGATCCCCAAATGGGGCCCATGGCAGGCAAGGGGTTAAATAGATAATTTGAGGTGTAAATGTAGACTACTTTATGACATACTAACAATTTCACGAATGCTAAATGATAAAAGAACCAAAAAATGATGTGTATTAATGTTGAATTACCAAATGGTTTAAAAATTATAACCAATAGTAGCTGGTTCATCATACGATCTTTTGTTTTATGGATCTTACTGAAACTTAGACACATTAAAAGATCCGCAAGGGACAACCTAATTACTGTGAGTCACTTTCCGAAAATGATCAGAGATAAAACATTTACTGTATCTTTTTGTTGTGAATTTATTTACAAACGTCTTTTTTGATTACTGGATAAAAATTCTGGCTGGAGAATATTATAGATAAATTACTAAAATGAATAGAAAAACAACTAATAATTTAAGAGATTAATAACTATTCTCCAAGATAGCTATTTTAAGCTTTATGATTATTATTATTGACAGAAATATGGAACCACAATGAGAACCAAAGTAGCTCCAATATATGGGAAATTGTAGTTGTATCAAGTATCATTGGAAACCTAATTTACATAATTACATCAGGACGGTCTTGCAAGAGCCAGTACGCCAGAGGGCTGTACCAAGTTCTATCATGTGCCCTGGCGTGGTTTCTACGTCTTGGATGTCCTTCCTTACGCCATCCACTTTACAGAGTGTACTAGGTGCCTTTTTCGTGACACCAGCAATGGTACAGATGCTAAGTAACTAGCAAGACAAAGTCCCTTCGGCTGGTGGGAGTAGCATTGAGAGAGGTGGCTTTGGGCCAGTTGATGAGGGGTTAAAGGAATAACAGAAGGATAGAGACACGTGTCTTACAGTAGAAGAGATACAAGGGTTACGCAGCTGCAACCCCCCCCCCCCCCAGCAAAAACGGGGTGTACATATATTCATACAAGGTTGGGAAAAAGTTGCTTACTATCAGTGAGTGCTGGAGAAGGTTTACATGCACAGGACTGGTCAACTCCTGTCAACCGTCCTATCCATGCTTGCATGGAAGATGGGCGTTTAACGATGATGATGGTGTGTGTGTGTGTGTGTGTATGTATATATATATATATATACACACACACACACATATATACATACATAGTTGGCAGAATCATTAGCACGCTGGGCAGAATGTTTACCAGCGTTTTAACTGTCTTTACGTTCTGAGTTCAAATTACGCCGAGGTCGACTTTGCCTTTCATCCTTTCGGGGTCGATAAATCAAATACCAGTTGAGTACTGTGGTCGATGAGATCGATTATCCCCCTCCTCGCAAAATCTAGGCCTTGTCCCTATAGTAGAAAAGTTTATTATTATTATTATTATTATTATTATTAAGGCGGCGAGCTGGCAGAATCGTTAGCACGCCGGACAGAATGCTTAGCGGCATTTCGTTCGTCTTTAGGTTCTGAATTCAAATTCCGCCGAGGTCGACTTTGCTCTCACCAGTCGAACACTGGGATCAATGCAATCGACTTAACCCAGCCCTAAAATTGCTGGCATTGTGCCAACATTTGAAACCAATTCAATAGACCATATTTTTTTTATACAATACGACACACCGTATTTTAGTGAAGCAGTGTAGATTTAGATAATTGATTTAAACAACGTACTGTCGTGTCATGCTGTGTTGTGCAGGGCTTGGAATGCTTCTAATGGGGGGGATTTTACGCTTCAAATGGCTTTTTGGTTCTGATACAAAGCACCATATCATGCCGTGATTACGCCATCTACAAGTATACTCATTGATTGCGATATTCCTTTTGCAAGCACCTGACATGACTCGGAGATAGCACCGTTGCCAAGCTGCGTTGGCGCAGCCGTTGTTATCCATGCTGCTGCTGTTGTAGTTATTGTGACATATTATTGTTATCGCCAATGCTGTTGCTGTTATTGTTGTCAGTGGCAGTGGTGGTGTTGGCGTTGGCGGTGTAGGTGTTGCTTCTGCCTGCGCAAATCTCCTAAAATCTTATCTGCACAACCATACGAACATGCAATGCACTGGGCAACAGAACGCCATTCCAACAATATTCACACACACACACACACGCACGCACGCACGCACGCACGCACGCACGCACGCACGCACGCACGCACGCACGCACGCACGCACGCACGCACGCACGCAGTAGAATAAGGAATAGGAAATCCTTGCTATAGAATTTGAAAGAGTGAAGATAAATGGCTTTTCTGATAATTTTTCCGCTTTAATAATTAGGTCCGGCTAAGGGCGGTGCTGCAGCATGGCCGCAGTCAAATGACTGAAACGAGTAAAGAGTATACTATACGTGCATGCATGCACGCACATACACACACATACCTACATGCATACAGATACGCACAAACACACTAACTTATGCATGCACATATACATACACATTCTTTGATTCATCACTGCTCTATATTGTCTGCTCTACATTAGTGTTTCTCTACCTTTCTACCCTTGGGTAACCCTTAAAATAAATTACATGTCTCAAGGAACCCCTGTACATTGTAGTGTGTGTGGGCGTCGAAATGGTCCAGTGGTTAGGGCAGCGGACTCGCGGTTGAAGGATCGCGGTTTCGATTCCCAAAGCGAGCATTGTGAGTGTTTATTGAGCGAAAACCCCTAAAGCTGTATTCTTTCACCACAACTTTCCGTCACTCTTTCTTCCTGTTTCTGTTGTACCTGTATTTCGAAGGGACCAGCCTTGTCACGCTGAATCTCCCCGAGAACTACGTTAAGGGTATATTTGTCTGTGGAGTGCTCAGCCACTTGCACGCTAATTTCACGAGCAGGCTGTTCCGTTGATCTGATCAACTGGAGCTCTTGTCGTCGCAACCGACGGAGTTCCACGATATATACATACACACACACACATATTATATATTTACATAAACACACACACACACACACACACACACACACACACACACACACACACACACACACACACACACACACATATATATATATATATATATATATATATATATATATATATATATATATATATATACAGAAGTACATTTCAGATTAGATTACCAGTGGAATCAGATAGAATATTCCAATCCAAGACTTTCCAAAGTCTTTTTTTTGTCTTCCATTCTTATTAGATTACCGTCGTCTTTTTAAAACTGTGTCATCTCAAAAGAGCAAAATATATCTTCGTCCTAGATTTTTTTTCTTTCATTTTCATTTTCTTATAGTTTCCGCTAACGAACGTAGAAGCCCCCCCCCCCCCCGCCAACAACAACAACAACAACAGAAAAGTAGTAAAGAAACTCCGAAATATGTAAATATAAAAGAAAAAAAAGAAAATCAAGAACAGAAGTCTATTATATCAAGATTTGAGATTTTCTGAATCCTCTCAAACGATTTAATGGCCTTCGTTCTTGAAATACACTGAAAGATAAACGATGTATCGTTAAATAAAAGAAAATATTTATAGAAGATTATTTATGTCGTCTGCTTTTGTGGTTGTTGCAGTTGGAGAACTTCTTCTTCTTCTTCTTCTTCTTCTTCTTCTTCTTCTCCTTCTCCTTCTTCTCCTTCTTCTTCTCATTTGTTTGTTGTTTTTGCTGTTTTTCTATTCTTTGGAAGAATATTAGCAATGTCTTGATTCCTTTTATTTTTCGTTGCCATTCCTTCCTTCCTTTCCTTTTCCCACCATTCACCTCCTCCTCCTCCCCCTCTTTATCATCATCATTACCACTACCACCACCACTACTGCCCTCGTCACTGTCACAGCCGCCGCCGCCCACTACTTGTATGGATGGCCGTAAATATCAGTGATGTATGGAAGTTCATGCAGTACAAATGTGTAGCCTCTGGTGGTGTAGGTGGTGGTGGTTATGTTGATTGTACTTTTAGTGGTAACAGTGGTGGTTGTGGTGGTCGTGATGGAGACTGTGCCGGCGCTTGTGGCGGCAGTGTTAATTGTAGTGGTGGTGACAGTGATGGCGGGGATAGTGGTGGCGGTGGTGGTTGTAATTTTGGTGTCGTGTTGGGAGTTGTAGGAATGGTGGTGATGGGAGTGGTACTCTTTCACTTGTTTCAGTCATTTTGACTGCGGCCACGCTGGAGCACCACCTTTTAGTCGAACAAATCGAGACCAGGACTTATTCTTTGTAAGCCTAGTACTTATTCTATCGGTCTCTTTTTGCCGAACCGCTACATAAACACACCAACATCGGTTGTTAAGCGATGAAGAGGGCACAAGCACAAACACACAAATACATACATACATACATAAGGCATACATACATACATACATACATACATACATACATATACATATATATAAGCAAAACGTTCAAACACTGAGATTTGAAATCAATATATATATATACGACGGGTTTCTTTCAGTTTCCGCCTACCAAATCCACTTACAAGGCTTTGGTTAGCTCGAGGCTATAGAAGAAGACACTTGCCTAAGGTCCCACACAGCCACCCCTGCGCCTTTCTTCATAAGTCCAGTAGCGAGAGGGAAAGCGGTAACGAGGATAGGTAGGGTGCCGTATTTTCCGGCATAGAAGTCAAAGGAGTATACGTCAAGATAGATTTTCCAGTAAAAAGAAAAAAAAAAAAAATCAATTTTTAAGTCTATATTCATCGTATAAGTCGACATCTTTTATCCCGAATAGCCATTCTGTCAGAGATTTTTCTTTGCAGGTACCTTTTTGGAGCCGTAAATTTTGGTCTGAAAAATTCGACTTGTATGCCAGAATATACTGCATGCTACTGGAAATATGTCTTCAGCTTTGACTCTGCACAGTGGCGGCCACATGGGGGAGGGGGGGGAGGGGAGGGGAGGGGAGGGAGATGATCGTTTTCCGCAGCTGTGACTTGTTGAACCGTCATTCGTTGAAGAATTTTGGGGGTTTTTAGCGGGACAAATCAACCCTAGCACTTAGCTTTAAAGTCTTGTACTTATTCTATCGGTCTCTTTTACCAAACCGCTAGGCTAATGGAACATAAACAGACCAACACCAGTTATCAAGCGATGGTGGGACAGACACAAAGATACACACACATACGACGGACTTTTGTCAGTTTCTGTTTACCTAATCCATTCACAAGACTTTGTTCGGCCCAGGACTACAGTACAAGACTCTTGGCCAAGGTGCCATGCGCTGTAACTGAAGCTGAAACCGTGTGGTTGGGAAGCAAATTTCTTACCACATAACCGTAACTGCACAATATACATTTAAGACGTCATTATCAATTCGGTTCCCTCTTTTCCTTCTCCTCGCAACCCCTTTTTTGTGGGACAGGGAAGGTTTCCATGATTATGATTACAAGAAAATTGAGTTAGTTTACGGTTAGGTTTATGTATAGGGTTTGTCCAGGTCTCTTACATCTTAAAGTGCATTTATTTATCAAAGAACTCTTGACAATCGGCATCGACATAGATCCATAAGAGTCTGACGACATCGATTCTTTTGTTATGGAGAGATTTTTCTTCTAGTTTTACAAAAATGTCTTTCTAACCATATTTGGATATTTGTTGTGCAAATGTTTTTTATTACTGCACGTGGGTGAATAAGTGCATACGTGTGTGTATATGTGTATGTGTGTGTGGTAGTGGTGGTGGTGGTGGTTGTCATAACATCATTAAAAACAGTGAAGAAAATTTGAGTAAAGTAGATTTTATAGAAAACAATGTGTTGAATATTTAGACAAAAAGGGAACAACTTAATTTTATTTATGAAATAAAATGAAATAGGAATATTTTAAATATCTATGAATACAAAACAAAGGATTGGATAAATAAATAAACAATAATAGAGGAAGCGGAAAAAGACTTGAAATAAATCCAACGGAAATATTTTTATCCCAAAAATATACCCAAAAGAAGAAAGAAAAATCAAATCTGTTAACAATGAAACGGATAAAGGAAGGCTTAATTCCAGAGATCCCAGCAACCAGATAAAGATTATCCCGTTTAATTAGCTTATACTGTTTCTCCCGTCTCTCTCTCTCTCTCTCTCTCTCTCTCTCTCTCTCTCTCTCTCTCTCTCTCTCTTCTCATTTCTTTGATCCACAATCTTTTCTACGTAGGCCTAAACGATATGAGAAACTCCCACGTCGTATTTATGTTCCTGAAAGTAGTTCTGTTGTTGATGAAAGTGAAGAATACAGTAGCAGGAATAATATAATGTAGAGATGGTATTTTCTGGAATAACGAGGAGTTGGAATATACAGAGGGTGTTTGGGCTAGATTTGAGAGTTTGCTCAAAGGGAAAAGAAAACACAATATCCCATCCCAAAATTAAAGTATTAAAAAAAAAATGCTTATCAACTAGGTTATGTCTGGGAGATAAGAATTTATTCAAAACAGCCGCCCTCAGCTTCCACCACGACCTCTACATGGCTCCGGAACCTGGTTGAGCACGGCTTTGTAGTCTCCGTTGCGGCTGTCCCTGTCACATTTTGCAGCCTTTACGATGTTCACAGAGCATTGAGCAGCAGTCATGATGTCGGCGTCTTGATACCCGGTGCGAATCGTCAGGATACACATTACTCTTTTCCAATATTCAGATGGCTTATAAGACAGTGAGTTGGCAGAATTGTTAGCACACGAGCCAAAATGCTTAGCAACATTTCGTCTGCCTTTATGGTCTGAGTGCAGAGTCTGTTAAAATGAGACGTCAGTGTTATTTTCATTGTCGTGTAATTTCGATGACAATTTATTCGCCGTACCCTGTATATATATCGCGGTTTGTTGTTTGTAACTTAGCGACAACAGTTACTTGAAGATATCGCATGCGGTATTTTCAAGCAAGGTTGGTATCTGTTGTCGCTGATACCAACATCAAACCGCGACACTGCAAGACCTTCCCCGACCATTCGCAGCCAACCTTACGATAATAACAATCAACTTCTCCCATTTAAATTCAAAATGGTTGAAGATTAGCATCACGGGAGTACCAATTAGATTAGAATCTCGGAGTACCAACGAACCAACGAATTTGAATCAAACTAGTTTGATCCATATGTGTGTGGCCGTAAAGCCTTTTCTGTTTGTTTTCCTGTCTTGTTTTTTGTCCGCCACTACATTCCTCCATGGCTAGATTTAATTTGCGTATACAAATTTAATCTGCGATCCATGGGACGAGCCGTTTTAACGATGCGTCCTGCCCAAGCTCGTCGAAACGCCGGTGTTAAAACGTGGGTAGCTGATGAAGTAGAATGTTCTCTATGTGGCTCGTGTGTTCTCGTCTACGTTTGTTTGCAAAGTCCTGTACCCAGATATGCACCTATACATACAGGTGGATGTCGGCATGCACATACCTGTACGTATATATGCATATACTCATTTACTATATATATATATATATATATATATATATATATATATATATATATATATATATATATATATATATATAACTCAACTTCGTCGGTCACGAATGACCATGGGTGCACCTAAGAGGTTCCCCTCCGGGGTGCGAAATTTTTTTCCCACGAGAGTTCCGGACCACAGTTATGAACTCATTTGCACACAGCCAATCAGAGCAAGTCTGTTCAGAAAGTCGCCTCACCGGCGAACGCACAACCTAGGGCTGTTTTTATGGACGACCAGTAGTCACCCATGCATACCAGTTTCCCCTCTCCACGCCACCAGTGTTATCCGAGGGAAGGACACAGGCCAACACAGATTCGCACCAGTGACACCGCAACTCATTTCTACAGCTCAGTGAACTGGAGCAACATGGAAGCGTCTTGCTCAAGAACACAACACGCAGCCCGGTCCGGGAATCGAACTCTCAACCTCACGATCGTAAGCTCGACGCTCTAACCACTGAGCCATGCACCTTCACACACACACACACACACACACACGCACACATCATTATCCGAAAAGATGAAAGGCAAAGTCGGCATCGGCGGAATTGAGCGTAAGCATTTCGTCCAGCGTGCTAACGATTCTTCCAGCTCGCCGCCTTGACGCAACAATAATAATAATAATAATAATAATAATAACAACAACAATGCTATATCATTTTAAGAAATGTAGAGCATAGAAGAACAATTGGCCAGAAATGATGAACGAGAAAAATTTAGAGTATTGTTCACGTTAAATGTACAGACACACAGGCACAGACACACACACACACACACACACACACACACACACACACACACACACACACACACACACATACATACACATTTATATACATCTGCATTTGTGAAAAATAAATGGCCAGGCTAATAATAGAACTTCTCGAGAAATAAGATGAACTAAAACGGAAATTACAATCAGAATGACTGGTGTCTCGATTTAAACGTTGCTTACCTACATCTGAAATAGTACACCCCCACTCCCCCACATATGTATGTGTGTATATATGTGTATATATATATGCGTGTGTGTGTGTGAATGTATATGTATGAGTAGGGGTGGTGGTGATGGTGGATTTTTCGTCTCTTGGCGAAGAGTATCCAGTTGTTAGAGTAACAAGATTACTTCTGTTCATCGAATTAGTGTCTAAGTGGCTGAGTATATCTCAAACACCTACTCACTCAAACATTCACCAATCCAGAGAAAATCAACAAGACTCAACATACACAAGGCTTTGGTCGGACCAATGCTATAGTAGAAGACACTTGCCCAAGGTTCCACGCACTGGATATGGATATGTACTTGTATATATATATATATATATATATATATAGGTATATATATATATATATATATATATATATATATATATATATATATATATATATAGGTATATATATATATATATGTCTCCTCAGGCCTGAGGAGACAGGCTCTATCAGGAGCCTGCGCAACATAAAGTAGCACAGAATCCGAATCACCCTGTTTTGAATTATATATTTGTATATACATATATATATATATATATATATATATATATATATATATATATATATATATATATATGTAAATATAAATATGTATATATACATATACATATGTATATGTATATATATTATGCATATACATATACATATGTATATATACATATGTATATATACATATGTATATTTACATATATATGTATATATATGTCTATATATGTGTGTGTACATATGTATTATACATGTGTATCTGTATATATTTATGCATGTATCTATGCATCTATGTCTATCTATCTATCTATCTATCTATCTGACAACAATGATGATGATGATGATAATGATGATGGAGATGATGGTGGAGGCGGCGGTGGTGGTGGTGGTGGTGGTGGTGATGATGATGATGATGAGGATAATGAATGATGTTGACGATAACAGTGACTCCTCCTCCGCCGCCAACTGCGACGACGATGACAACGAGTATGGTGATGATGGCGATAATTGATGATGTTGATGATGATGATGATGATGATGATGATGATGATGATGATGATGGTAACAGCGATGATGATGATAATGACAATAACTATTGTTATTGATGATGATGATGATGATGATGATGATGATGATGATGATGATGTTAGTCATGCAAGCTAATTATAAAACAATGATTGCAATTATTTTCGATTAAAACAATTTCCAGAATATTCCTAACAAGCTGGAACTCCCCCGCATCATATTAAAAGTTAAGTAGAGAGATCGATGACATCGAAATTGATCTACAGCTTCACCAATTCCAATTTAATGTCTTTTAATATGATTAGAAATCATCGTTGTAATAATTAACTCGAAGAATTGAAGACAAAAGAATCGGTTTGGCTGTGCTGGTAAGAAGCTTGCGTCTCAATCACACGGTTTCGAGTTCTGTCCCAGTGCGTGGTACCTTGGGCAAGCGTCCTCTTTCATGACCCTGGCCCGGACAAAACCTTGTGATTGCATTTGGTAAACGGAAAGTGATAAGAAGCCTGTTGTGTGGTCAAAATGCTGGGAGCTGGTCAGAATTGAATTGAAAAGAGAATACCCCCCCCATACACACAGACATGCATATATATATAATTTTGCTCATGTATATGCGTATGTCTGCACGTATGTGTATACACACACACACACACACACACACACATACACACACACATATATGTACATGTACGCTTGATGACTGCTATAAAGCAGGAAAGCATACTAGTCCATATATATTTAATGTCCTTATATATTTAATACTCAATATTTCATATATTCAATAAGACATTCAATACTTCATTTCATTTTACTATTTATATTATAAATTCCACATTCTATATCACATTAATTTTGTA